>NW_004444075.1:824039-853638 GCF_000243295.1 Trichechus manatus latirostris
GTGTTGATATGTTGTGGGGTTGTTAACCAATGTCATAAAACAACATGTGTACTACTGTTTCATGAGAAACTATTTGTTCTGTAAGCCTTCACCTGAAGTGCAATAAAAAAAAAAATCTACCCACATTTAAGTATATTACAGTAGTTTATAAGTATATGTAAAAGAAGCATTTCTCCCATATCTACTAGAACACTGACTTGAAAGGTAGTGTTGATACCCTTCGTTCATTGTCAGTATTTATTGAGTGTCTACTGTGTGCTAGGCAGTGGGGATTTAACAGAAAACAAAGCAAAATTCCATGTGGATCTTCAAATCTCAATTTTTTTTTGAGATGGGCAAACAGAATAAGCAATTAAACATATACTTTGTCCCATGGTGAAAAGTGCCAATGGAGAAAAATACAGCAGGGTAAAGAGTAGAGAATGACAGAGAGTGTGTATGGGGGGTGCTCTTTTATACAGGGCTGTTCTAGAAGGCATCTCTGATGAGGTGACAATTAAATGCCTTTCTTTGCTCAGCTGGATCTCTCCTAGGCTCTTGCTGCTGCCCCTTGCAGAAAACCCATTACCCGTCGAGTCAATTCCGACTCATAGCGACCGTATAGGACAGAGTAGAACTGCCCGTAGGGTTTCCAAGGAGTGACTGGTGGATTCAAAATGCCTACCTTCTGATTAGCAGCCAGATGATTAACCACTGCATCACCTTCTGCAGGCTTTGCTCATACAGCTTTCATATGTCCTTCTCTGCCTTCATCCGCTCTCACCCATCAACCTATCATCAGAGTATGTTTATTTCCCCAGGCTCTCTACGTTCACCTAATGTTGTTTTCAACGGAATATTTTAATCTCACATTTTTCTGACTTTGGGGACTTGGTGTCTAAATCCTTCTTTGAATTTTAAGTTACCTAATTAAGTTTATCATTAATTACATAGAGGAGTCTCCCTCTTTAGAACTGTATTTTGAGTGCTTACCTTTAAGTCTTTTTAACCAGCTCTTCTAAGTCAGAAGTTTGAAAAGAGGGAGGAAAATTCTGACCTAAAGCTTTTCTTTCCTATGTTCAAAAATCTCTCAGTGTCAACTCAGCCTTTTATGTCTGAAGTAACTGTATAATTTCCCCTGAAAATTGGCATAATTAGCCTTATACTCCTTAAGTCCAGCCACTCATTCTAGCACAGCTCAGCAGCAGACCTGTGAAGAGAGAATGTTCTGGAAGATGTAATATTAACCTCTTGTAGAGTATTAGAAGGTGTTAGGTAGCAATAGCATAGGTAATAATATGGTTTTGCTATTTTCATGTCTACACTTTGACCTTGACAGAGAAATGAGAAATCTTATTTATGTATACCGTAATATTGTGACTTTTGAATCAGAAGTAGCTAGGGATATTAAAAAGAGATGAAAGAGTTTTATCCTGGAAAAGTAAAGAAAAAAACAATTTAGAATTTTATTCTTTAGATTATGAGTCAAAGAGTGTAGAAAGTAGATAGTCATAGATAATCAACGCCTAGTATTTTAGGTTAAAAAAGCAATTTTAGAAAATGTAGCTGAATAAGTACCATTCTTTTTATTTGTGCTGGAATGAAATTGTCCCATGCTAGTGTAGAAATAACAAAGGAAACGAATGCTTTTAAATGTTGTTGTGATCAAGGAGAAATATAGCATTTCTATTTATAACTTGTACAGAGTCCCACATAAAAATAGCTCCTACCAACAGATTTGCTCATATCTGGAATACAAAGTTGTTGCTGCCAGTGATTTGAGGAATTCTAATAAGAAGAACGACAGCATTGGCAAATATTGAAAGTTTATCGTCGTTCCTTTTACTTTAGTTTTTATACGGATGGAAAATTACAGTTAGTGGAAAAGTCCTGGCTGTTTTAGATGAAAAGGAAGGCTTTACGCCCTTCATTCCCACCCCATGGGGTGGTTATATTATTAGTTGTATCTTCACATGAAATATTTGTCAGGCTGATAGATTTAATATTTCATTGTTCTAAATACTAATTTTGTGTGATTGGTGTGACAGCAAAATTATTAAGAACTCCAGAAATTAATGAAAACTATTCTCTCTTATTTTCAGCGAAGCTTCCTGGGCTATGCCAGCTTTAAAGTTGGGGAACTGCTAAAGTCAAAGGAGAAACTGCTGGCCTTGAGCTTGAGGTGGGTCTGAAACACTGTTAAAGTTAATAATCCGTGATGTTTGTTGACGGCCGTTTGTCTCTGTAAGCCACAATTCTCACTGATGTTTTAGACGTCAACTGTCAAATGCCTTATGACTGTAACAAGTTATAGTGAAACAGCAATTATTTAAGTTCACATTCAAGTTCACCTTTCAGCTTATGATATGTTATCAACCCTCAGATGAGAAAATATTACATTATCATTAAAGTGATGAAATGTTTTGAAAGTAAATAATAAATAATAATGATAATCATATTAGTAAATGATTTTATGTTAATTATCATTTCACATAAATGTTAACATGTTATTTTTTAACTTTTTAAAAAATATTATTTTTTAGATCAAGTTTGTTTCTAGGATTGGAATGTTTGTCAGAGGCAACATTGTAGCTTAACCCTTTTCTAAACTTAACCCTTTTCCTCCTGTCTTTCTCTAAGGTATTGTATGTGTTCACTATGGAGAGTTAACTGGTTATTCTCTCTTTTTTAGCTTATTTTGTTGCTATTACTAAACATGAACGACTTGCAAGTTCAAACAGACTCATATTGAAACAAATGATAGATCATAGTTAATTTAGAGTATGAGTACGATTTGTTTTGATATAGAACATGAAATAGCAGTCTTTAGGAAGTTTCATAATATGTTTATACTAAGAGGAGTATTGACTAGGATAAATATTTCTTTTTAGCTTCACAATAAATTTGAAATAATATTTTGTTGTTTTCTAACTGTAAAATAACTTTTAAAATTGTGTATATATGAAGAATATGGCGTTGCAATATTTATATAGTATAAGTGAATATAAAAGTTGTACAGAACACTATTTGTAAATCTTGAGAAACTTTAAAAAAAATTTGTTGTGTTTTAAGTGAAAGTTTACAGTACAAATTAGTTTTTATTCAAAAATTTATACACAAATTGTTTTGTGACATTGGTTGCAATTCACACAATTTGTCAGCACTGTCCCCCTTTCCCTTTCTACTCTGGGTTCCCCAGGTCCATTCATCCAGTTTTCCTGTCCCTTACTACCTTCTCGTCTTGCCTTTGGGCCGGAGTTGCCCATTTGGTCTAGTATAATTGATTGAACTAAGAAGCACATTCATCACATGGGTTATTGTCTGTTTTATAGGCCTGTCTAATCTTTGGCTGAAAAGTACACTTGGGGAGTGGCTTCAGTTCTGAGTTAGCATTGTGTCCAGGGCCCATAGTATCAGGGGTTCCTCCTGTCTCTGTCAGACCAGTAAGTCTGGTCTTTTTTTGTGAATTTGAATTTTGTTCTACAAATTTCTCCCACTCGTCCAGGACCCTCTATTGTGATCCCAAGAAATTTATTCTGATGAAATACTATGACCACTTTCAGGGAAGCAATAATGCCTTTGGTTTGTTTACCTCTCTCTCCCCAGGGACTTGCAACCGACAATTTATTTCAGTAACGATGTGGCGTATGCTGGAATCTGCATGGCCGACTTTCTCTTTTTCTGATTTTCCTTGATCCTGAGAGCTTTGCTTTGTAATTTAAGAAATAGTATAAATTAATTTAAAGTAAATCATACACCAAGAAGAAAAGTAAGTGTTTTGGGGTTCTGACAGGCTGCCATCTTCTCTCTAGCTTCTTTTAGGTTGTATCTTTAAAACATCAGTTCTTTTGTTGTTGTATTTTGTTTGGGAAGACATTTAAACTCTTTATAAAGATTTATACATTATGCAAATTGTGTATTATACATCTTTTATACATTATAAAAGACTCTTTGTAGTTTTGTGATGTTAGCCCAATAAAATTCGACTGCTGTTATTATTTCGGTTTGAAAACATGAAAGGAGTAGCTAAAAAAAAAAAAAAAAAAAGCTAGCTATAAGTGTCATTGATGTCTTAAAAATATCTATTACCAGCCTAGCATGACTCTTGGCTCTGACTAGCATGCCCCTGGAGTCATGATGTGAGATGTCGAACACTGAACTAACATGGTTCGCGTGTGTTCTATATAAGATACATAGCACTTTCTTCCTCATCTTGCTGACTCTAAAGCCATCAAAACTGTTGCTGTCAAGTTGACTCTGACTCACTGCAACCGTATTGGACAAAGTAGAGCTGCCCCACAGGGTTTCTAAGAAGTAGCTGGTGGAGTTGAACTGCCAACCTTTTGATTAGCAGCCAGAGCTCTTAACCCCTATACCACCAGGGCTTCTTGCTATCTAACAGTGTAACATTTAGACACCAGTGTTGAAACAGAAATGGAGGGAATTGAAATTCTTAGTGAATGAAAATTAGTGAACACATACAATACCTTAGAGAAAAATAGGAGGAAAAGGGTTAAGTTTAGAGCACTACCCTTGGGAGAAAAAAAATGAATATAGTGATTTCAAAGTTAGGTGAAATCAAGACAAATAGTCACTTTTGAGTTTAATAACCCTGATTCCTAGTCATTTGATTTCAATTGTATAAAAAGAAAAACAAATTCAACAGCAAATAATGCACTTTTCTAGGAAAAAAAAATTTTGGAAAACCAATTTTGAAATGACTAGGTTATTATTTCTTCTTTTTTGTGCTGTGACAAATGTGTGGCCTTCTCTCCCTATGAACCAAGTAGGTTATAGAGTGATAATAGCCTTCTGATTTCTTGTACATAATATTTTTTATTTCTCATGTAATTTAGCTTCTTTCTTCTTCTGCAGTCTCTGAGGTACTGAGTTGGAAGAACATTAGGTCATGGGTAGGAAGCATTTTTTGTTTGTGTTTTTGTAAACATCCCTTTGCCCTGTTTTTTGTCTGATTTTTCTTTCTTTTGTATTCCAATCATTATTTTATAAACAATGATAATTCTCCAGTTTCTATAAACCAAATTCACAGAAGTAAGGGTATGTATATTTGTAGGTCCTATTCTTTGGCAGCAAAATTCCTTTTCTTCATGATGTATTTCAGCTTTCTAGAATCTGTGTAGTTCTGCTGCCACTCATTGTCCCTTTGGGTTACTTCTTACCAGAATAATTGAGATTCTGAAACTCTCAGACTAGTTGTACAGAGCATCATGTTTAAATTGGCTACTGTGTCTATGTGCTTTGAACTGGAGATCAGGCGCATGGGCATTTTTTTTTCCCCACATAAAATTTCAAGGGACAGAAGTAGTGTGTGTCTAATTGGTAGACTTTGATTCCAATTTCATGAAATAAAATATTGTGTATTTTTGAAATTTTAGAGTAAAATTTGTTTACATATATTGGGGGAAATGTATAAAGTGGTTTCTATATTATAACTCACCTTCATTTAAATGCAAGTTTACTAAGTTTCTGAGTGTTCTAGCATGAAATTTGCTTTGCTATTTTACATTTTGGTAGTATCTATCTCCTCTGATTTCTTTTAGATCTCAATTATATTTCCTGCTTTTGTTCTCTAGTTCATTGCTGTAGAGCTCTGTCATCTATACTATAATGTGGGCCCTTTATGGAAGTTTATAATTGTGGGCATGCAAGACACTGGATAATCTTATGCTAAAAGAAACCCAAGCCCACTGCTGTGGAGTTGATTCCAACTCTTAATGATCCCATAAGGTTTCCAAGGCTGTAAATCTTTAGGGAAGCAGACTGCCACATCTTTTCTCCCACAGAGCCTCTGGTGGTTTTGAACTGCTGACTTCAGGTTAGCAGTCGATCACTTTAATCACTGTACCATCTCGGCTCCCTAATCCTGTACTATTATTAATAATAATAGTAACAAGAACATACTATGATCTCTATGCTCTGATGAATATATTAATATATTATCTCATTAACTCTTCTCAACTAGTCTATGATATTATCATTATTTTCCCCATTTCATGAATTAGAAAACTGAGGTATAGAAAGTGGTTAAGTAAGTAGTGCAAACTCACAAGGCTCATAAGTGGAGAAGCTAAAGTACAAAGCCACATGTTTTTGCCTGCAAAGCCTGTGCTCGTCACAGTTTACTTTTCATCTCCTTTGACAATGGAGAAAAAAGAGAGCCAGTTAAAGGATATGTCACAGATCACATAACTTATTAATGGCAGAGCTAAGCAGGTCCAAGGTCACTCACTCGCAATTTCTTCCATGTTTGATTTCACCCCAGTGCCTGGTCTTACAGGAAGTGATGACTAAATGAGTGTTGACACACCCTGGGGAACTCAGAAATATTATCCGTGATGGCAGAAAGTGGGAACCAGCCTGCTAGTTTAAGGAGGGAATCGGAGGCTGAGGGAAAGCGGTAGCATCTAGTCTCACCTGAGAAACGTGGCATTATTGGGCCCTGAGGCTGATCTGTTGCCTAAGCTCCTGACAATCATTTGCTCTACCAACTGGATATGCATCTTTTGGATCCATACGAACAGAAATTTGAACATCCTAATTTTTACCATCTTACAGTTTAATAACAGAATGGAAAGTTAGATCTGTCTCTTGGGATGGGATCAAATTATATTGCTCTTAAAGTATTCAAACAGCCAAAAAGGCAAAAAAAAAAAAAAAACTTGTTTCCTAGGAACTGCTTATCAGAAAAACTGAGATAGATGGAAGCATTTACTTTGTCTATGCTTTATTGTGTATCTTTTCAGGTTGGATTTAATTTAGTGATCATTCATTCAGCAAGCATTGAGTAAGAACTTCTAATATGCCAAGTATTATGATAAGTTGTTCAGAGAATTTAAAAAATGGGAGCAGAACTAGATTTTTGCAGTTGCTGTTACTAATAGTATTATTAAAGAACCATATTATTTATTAAGCACCTACTAACAGAATCAACTCAATGGCAACGGGTTTGGTTTTTTAACAGGTGAGGGTTATGCTCGTGCTTTTCATGCGTGACCTTATTTAATCCAGGTAGCATTATCATCTCCATTTAAGAGTAAATTGTTCAAGATACCACAGCTGGTGACTCTACAAGCAGGATTAGAATTCAGTTTGGTCTGACTCCAGGACCTGTTCTGTTTTTATTTTACTACCTAGTAAGACGCTCACAATCTAACTTCTCCATTTTATATGCTATTCCTTGGAGAGTTTTAGGGGCCTCAGTTATTAATTATTAATGCTTTATCTTATTATTCAGTTTCTGCAACATAAACAAACAAAAAAAAAACCCAAACCCTTTGCCATTGAGTTGATTCTGACTCATAGCAACCCTACAGGACAGAGTAGAACTGCCCCATGGAGTTTCCAAGGAGCAGCTGGTGGATTCAAACTGTCAACCTTTTGGTTAGCAGCCAAGCTCTGAACCACTGCACCACCAGGGCTCCCAACATAGTAGAGTTTAAATAAACATTTTCTCTGTAGCTCTATTTTGGTTCAGGTTGGTGTCTTCCTTATATTTTTACAGATGCTAAATGTAAATCTAGTACCAAGAATTTATTTCTGGAGAGAATCCATCTGAAGTGGTGACTATAATGTAGTTTAAGAATTAAAGTGTATCTGAGACAAGTGACTTTTAGAGCAATAGTGAGTCCTAGGTTATAATCTGCTTGGAAGGCTGGGAACCTTACTTGGAATTGACATTTATTTCAGTATAGGCCACTTTACCTTGAGCCTTTAACTTGTCTCAGAAACTTTCAGCTAATCATAACAAGTGCTCTATTATTTCCTTTGTAACTTTCTACATACAACTCCCCCAAATTAAGCAAATACTTAAAATCATTTTATGCAGTATGGGTGTGATCAAAAGTTTTCTTGAATGTTGATGTGTAAGCATTTATTCATAAACAGAAAATTCATATTTTCTTTAGCTTATTCCTTCTGCCACATTTACCCTAGTGCTTTCAAAGAACCAACAACGTAAGACTCAGACAACCAGAAGAAGCATATGGTGCTATGTTTTATAATATACAGACGTATAGGAGAGGCAGTGAAAAAAGGAAACACTAGATTTCTGTTTATTTTATGTAACATATATATATGTAAAAATCCCAAACCAAACCTGTTGCCATCCAGCCAATGCCAACTAATAGCGACCATATAGGACAGAGTAGAACAGCCCCATAGGGTTTCCAAGGAGCAGTGGTGGATTCGAACTGCTCATCTTATGGTTAGCAGCTGAGCTCTTAACCACTGCACCACCACATACACATATATAGACACACACACACATATATAGACACACACATATACACACATTGTTATTGTTATATGGATGAGTATGTGTTTGTACATCTGAATTATTTTAGGATTATTTTTCTTTCTCACATACCATGAATGCTGAATTTCCATTGTTGTTAAATGTTTGTGCTTAGAGAAGATAGGATTCAAATTATGAGGTCTTTAAATTTTTACTTTTTGGATGTTTTGCTTAAACACATACACATATGCACACACTTGGATTTTATTGTTTGAAAATGTCACATATTTTTAATCTCCCAAATGCATGTTCTTAACTTGAGAACTTGAAGTAATGATAGGAAGAGGCTCTTTATGATCTAATACAGTTTTCTCTACAAGCATTGTTGTTGTTAGGTGCTAGTGAAATTAATTCCAACTCCTAGTGAACCTGTATGACAGAGTAGAACTGCCCTATAGGGTTTCCTGGCTGTATTCTTTACAGGAGCAGATCGCCAGGTCTTTTCTTCCATGGAACCTCTGGGTGCGTTCTAACTGCCTTCAGTTAGCATCTGAGTACTTAACTATTGTGCCACCAGGCAACAGTTTATGACTTTTCAAGAGTCATAAAAATATTAAATTGTCACTGGCTTCTTGTAGGTTGGAAGGCCAGGCATCTTCTATAGGCTCTAGGAAGCGAGTCAGAATAAGTTTGTTCCTAGAATCCTACAGATGGTCTGAACCCATGCAGTGACCTGAGACTAACCTTGGCCATAGAATGACATTATGCTTTTAAATGATAAATTTCTTTTCCTTTTCAAACGAAATTAAACTTTTTTAAATCTTTATTTTCCTACCACCACTATTTCTCTGTACACAAAGGAAGACTATATATATATATATATATGGTCTTATTCTTGAAAATTGTGTGTTGGTGAATACTTCTGTTATGGTGTCAGACTTTCATGCCTGCTTTGGGTTCAAGTCTGAGCTCTGTCACCAGCTGTGTCACCCCAGGTATATTATCTACTCTTTTTAACATCTGTTAATGGAAGTAATAATGACCTACCTCATCAGGTGATTTTGGGAAATTAATAAATGCAGATGAAGTTCTGTGCATGGACTTTCGATAGAGGAAAATATCGTTTCCCTTGCTTCTTGCATTAAACTCTCCAATTCTCTCAGCCATCCCTTAATGTGTTTTTAACTTCCTCAACATGTGACATCTATGTCTATATTGGATCAGATTAATGGTAGAAAGGGTCATTTAACCCTTGATCTGAACACTACATTTCCATTGTCTGAGGGCTGAATGCTTTCTTGAAACCTAAGTGCTGGCTTCAGTCATTCTGACATCATAGTTGGCTTGTTATCAGGTGGCAGATATCAACAAGAGGCATATGGAAAGCAGTTTGTTTGAATGAAGCGAGTAACATTCCAATAGAGTTGAGAAAAAAAAAAAAAAAACTTGTTTTAACTAAAAATTTTAGCAACATAGCATTGAAATCAGGACAGGGATTCATAAATTTAACACAGGGTATCAATTGCTTTGAGAGTTTACTGATGCATCTTATTGCTGAATATATCAAAAACTGTCTACAGAAGTAAATTCAAATGAAATTTATTGGGGTGGACTGTGAAAAGGAAGGGAACATCAAACACAGAAGTAGGGGCATTTGTTCATGAAATTATGTTCCTTTATGGAGCTGTGTTAATGTCCTTTAGGGACACAATTGCCTAAAATTATCAAAAGGCTCTAGCAGGAGCCACTTTATAACAACAGTGAAAATTGCATCAATTTGTTATAAAATTGTTAGAGAATACCAAGCATGTAAATTCTATGGGCTTAGGATGGTAGAGAAATAAAAAGAGCACATGATTTAGAGACATACCTGAGCCCAAATCCTGGCACGTTTATTGCCAGGCATGGAGACTGGTTACTTTGAGCCTCAGTTTCCTTATCTTTGATATGAGGATGAAAGTGGTGCCCACCTCACAGGGTGGTTGTGAGGATCACATGAGTTGCTGTTGTTCCATGCACAATGGAAGGAAATGCTGCTTGGTCCTGCAACATCCCCACAATGGGCTACAGACAGGGATGGATTACCCAATAAGCAAGGTACGCAACAGGCTTCATTGTGCTTACTTACCAATCTGTAGTGCCCAATTTCATCTGTTTTTCACAACATCAAAGACGTAGTGAAAACCATGTGAAATTGGGCACTACAGATTAGTAGGTAAACACAATTAAGCCTGTACGTACCTTGCTTCCTATAAACCAGTGCATACCATGCTTACTGGTTAATCCACCTCCTGGTTGCAGAACAGACCACTGTGATCCATTGGGTTTTAATTGGTTGATTTTTGGAAGTAGATAGCCAGGCGTTTCTTACTAGTCCATCTTAGTTTGGAAGCTCTGCTAAAACCTGTTCAGCATCATAGCAACACGCAAGCCTCCATTAACAGATGAGGGGTGGCTGCACATGAAGTGCATTGGCTGGCGGGGAATCAAACCCGTGTCTCCCGCATGGAAGGCAAGAATTCAACCACTAAACCAACAATGCCCTCTTTCTACATGAGCTATTAACGTGAAATGTTTACAACATGCTTGATACATAGTAAGTGCTCAATAAATATTAGCCACTACTTTTATTATTTCTTCTTTATTGACTAGTTTCTCTAGCCTCAGTTTTTTTCTTTCTTTCATTTTTTAGGAGGGTGTTAGGGATACTGTACCCAAACTGTCTGAAACAATATCTAATGCAAAGCAGGGACTCAACCTGCTGCCTATTATTAAGATTATTATTGTCATCAATATTATTATTTTTCATTTCACTCAACTAAATTGTCTTTCATTTATAATTTAAATAATTCTGCAGTTATATATTCTGCATTTTTCTTTATGTTCCTAATCTATTTTTATGAAGCTGTAGGTAGGCCATAAAAACCAATTAGCACTTTCTTAGTTTGCATTATTCAAAAGATGTCATATTCATCGGATTGCAAATTGGTTTAGAGTTTTCAGTCACTGAAGGGATAACACATATTAGAGTACACTTCAGTGACTCCTCAAATTGCATAGAAAGGCCTGAAATCCTTCCTCCTTTAAAATGCAAATCACACAGGTTAATATCTGTACACAAAGGCCTGCCTCCTTAAGAAGTTTGAGAGCTAATTTCACTTTGAAGATATTTTGCAGGAATGATTAAGCACGCAAGGAGTTATATTTGATAAAAAATTTGTATTGGATTTGCCTGTATTTACCGAAGTCATTTTCATCATTATCACTCTGCACCTCTGCTGCTCTGGACACATTTACATCAACATTTTCCAGACTATGTGTTTTGGAACCCAATATTAATACGTTCTTTTTGAATAAAGGATTTCTATAGTCAAATAAGTTTGAAAATGCTATATTAAAAAAAAAAGAGAGAGAAAGTGAAGTGGTTTTCTCTACTATAGGACTTTTCAGTGCCTTCATTGGCACTTTAAGACCCTTTGGGAGCCTAAGAGGACAGATGGCATCTGCAGCTTTTAAAGACAAGAAGCTTTCTTCATGGAACATTATTAACAGCTTATTAGACTCTGTGTTCCGAGAAACACAGTTGCATAATTTAGAAAATGATGATTTATACCAAAACAAACAAACAACAACACAAAAGAAGTGTTCATAAGAGAAAGAACACACGCAAAATATGTAAGTGACTGTCTATATATTCGGAAACCTGGTGGCACAGTGGTTAAGAGCTCGGCTGCTAACCAAAAGGTCAGCAGTTGGAATCCACCAGCTGCTCCTTGAAAACCCTATGGAGCAGCTCTTCTCTGTCCTATAGGGTCACTATGAGTCAGAATCGACTCGATGGCAACAGGTTTGGTTTGGTTTTGATGGTCTATATATTCATTCACTTTTCCCACCGTAAACATAACACACACATCTGCAGGCAGGCATATGCAGAGGCCCATCCCATATCTCCCCTAGTCCATGGGCATTGGCACCTCTGTGGTATTTTACACTCATACGCATGGCCTATGTAGACTCAGATTTGTGAAATTTGTACCAAATGCACGGGAAACAAGTGACAAAATACATACTATCTCTTTTTATGTTCATTGACAGCATCATTTTAAGCTTGGTTAAGTGGACATGTACTTAGTTTTTCAATCATCTAATATTATAATAATTGTCCCAAACTGAACTTAACTCTTGCTTGAAAGCTTTGCCTTTTTTTCCGCCTTGGTATTTGGTTCCCAAAATGTAGTCCAAGCTAGAAATTTTAGCATTCTCTTTGACTCATGTTTTCTAAAATTCTTAATTTGATTATATTATTTCCTGCTTGACGTTTCTGCCCCACCCTCCACCCACAAAATATGAACATGAAAATCAATATGTGTACACAAAAACATCAGCCAAGGCATACAAGGTTTTCCATCTGCAGCCTGGTATAAATTTGTCTTCCCTGCCTCATCTGTAATCAAACTAAACCACCTGCTATCAAGTCAATTCCAACTCATGGTAACCCCATATGTATCAGAGCAGAATTGTGCTCCGTAGGGTTTTCAGTGGCTGTTTTTTAGAAGTAGATGACCAGACTTTTCTTCTGAGGTGCCTCTGGGTAGACTCAAACCTCCAAACTTCCAGCTAGGAGCTGAGCACATTAAGCCTTATCTATAGCCACTCACTATTCCCCTTGACACTGATCACCATTTCTTCCCTCATTTAAACAGCTTCTGTGTGTTTTTTTTTTTTTTTTTTTTTTTAGCTTCTGCATCTTTAACACTAGCTAAGTATAGCAGGAGTCAGAGTTGCCATATTTTTTTCTAAGTATTTTTTCCCATGTTCTTTGCAGTAATTAATGATACTATTATAAACAAAGGATACTATTGTAAATAAGGATATTATGATAAATACAATTTTAAGAAGAAGAAGAGAGTAAGAGAGTCAGAGCAACAAGATCTGTATGTGAAGATGACATCATGGAATCTTTTCCTATTCTGATGTCCAATGTTTTTTACTCCTTTTTTTTTTTTTGCTATCCTTTGCCCCAGGAGGAAAACCTGGTGGCATAGTGGTTAAGAGCTACAGCTGCTAACCAAAAGGTGTGCAGTTCAAATCCAGCAGGCGCTCCTTGGAAACCCTATAGGGCAGTTCTACTCTGTCCTATAGGGTTGCTATGAGTTGGAATCAACTTGACAGCAATGTTTTTTTTTTGCCTCAGGAAGACTCCTTACTCATCCAGAAGACCTTGGTGTTCTCCAAATTTACTCTCATTAGAACCGAGAGGTAACAGTCTCCAAGCCTTTTAGTGAAAAGTTCTGGTCCCCGTCCCCCACCACAGTTTACATTGACTCCTTAATTTCATACGATCCTGTTATCAGGGTTTTGAGTAGGTGCCGGGAGAAGCAGGTCAGAGCTCATCATTCTTGCTGCAGCCAACTGAGTCCTAATGATTATTAGAAGGTCATCATTTCTTATCTTATTTTTAATGAGGTTTGACTTTGTTTTCGCATTTAAATATTGTCGGTTTTACTTAATATATCCACCACCTGTCTGTCAGTTTGTCATACTATGATGGTTTTTGTGTTGCTATGATGCTGAAAGCCATTTACTGGTATTTCAAATACCAGCAGGTTCACCCATGGTGGACAGATTTCGGCAGAGCTTCCATGCTAAGACAGACTGGGAAGAAAGGCCTGATGATCTACTGCTGAAAATTAGTCAACGAAGACTCTATATATCACAGACATTGTCTGAGACTTCAACTTGCTTCCTTTAGACACGTCATCAGGAGGGACCAGTCAGTGGAAAAGGATATCATGTTTGGTAAAATGGAGGGCCAGAGAAAGCAAGGGAAACCCTCAATGAGATGAATTGACACAATAGCCACAACAATGGACTTAAACATACCAAAAATCATGAAGAAGGCACAGGACTGGACAATGTTTCATTCTGTTGTTATACATGGTGTTACTATGAGTAACAATAACAACTTAGTACATACCTATGAGCTGGGCTGGAGGTACCATCCCTAAGGGAATTACAGCCCTTTGACAGGGCATTCCCCCTAATAGCATTCTCTACCTCAGGCCTTTCTAACTGAATGCATTAAGTGGAATTCACTGATGTCTTCTGCTCTGTGGCATAGCATGGCTGTCTCATAGTAAAACTGTGGTTGAAGGCTTCGGTAAGATAACTAATTGAGTTGGGAAGAGGAAGAGAACTGTTTTACTAAAGGAAAATAGAGAAACAAAGAAAATATACAAAAATATTATTATAAATAAGGTTTTAAGAAGAAGAAGAGAAAGGATGAAATCAAAGAGATAAAGACAAAGAGAAGTAGAATAAAAGAGAGAAAAGAATAAGCAAGACAGTTTTGCTGCACTTCATGACATTTCACCTCAGCATAACCAAATTGTTTTTCTGAAGGCTTTGCCACAGTGGGAGATGGTTGCTTCTGGCAAAGAGCCGAGCTTATGGTTTTGATGGGTGATCTACTGGTTTCCCAACCAATGCTGCACCTAAGGGCTGGGTTTCTTGGGGAACATTTTCCTTTACATGAACTTATCAGAATTGGGTAGTAAATATTAGGTAATTAAGAATACTTCTTTATAACATTGTGTTTCACTGATGAGCTTATCATATTATGGAACTGTTTTACCATCTTGTATAGAACGTAAGTTTTTAAAATTAGCTGAAATCATTGAATGAAGGCCTAATCAAACTTGAACTGTTATTGGCATTTATTAAATTATATATGCAAATCAAAATGACTAAATTCCCTTGTAACTACATGTTCAACATTACTCTTTTTGATGTTTGTGCATGTAAATTGAGAAATAAACAAACATTCCTTTGAAAATTATTATAAAAGTTGATTGATAAAAAATATAAAGTGCCATGATAAATTTGGCCTAATACCATTTCCACAAAAGACCAGAGCAGATAACTTGACTTTTGTTTTCTTTTTTATCTTCCCCAATATTTCTCTGATGCAGTCTCTCTCATCATATGTATAGACACATATAACTGGTTTTATAATATTTGTTATGAAATTTTATTAATTTTTCATTTGCTTTTGTGATATCTTTAAATTCTTTAGATGCTTTATTAAAAGTTTCAATCCTATACTTAGAAATGTTGTATAGTGGGAATTATTTTTCTCTTAGCTGAAATCAAATTGAAGATTTTCCAGGGACTCACATAGTGAATAGGAGAAACAGCTTCTAAGGGTTCTTGGGTTTGCTTGTTTGCTGGGCAAATTGCCAACTAACACTATATTTCTTGGCTATTCAGACTTGCTTCTAGTACCAGTAAAAGTGAATGGCTTCTATGACCAAGTGATATAGCCTTTAAAGTCCTTTAAGGATAGTCTTGTGATTGTAACACTGAATGAACTTAGAGTTCCCTTACTGTCACCAGGAGTTAATTACTTTGCTTAAATTCCCCCACATGTCTAGTAATGATAATAATACCATTGAGATGAGCTTAAATTAGGGGTTCATAAGCCAGATTTTAAGGAAAGGATCCTGTTAAACACTCTAAAAATAGTTTTCTACCTACTCTCTTTCATGCCATTTGCCCTTCCCCTACCTCCTGCTAGCCTTTGAAACAAGTATGATTTGAGTAAGGTTTTCCTACCTGCCAGGTTATTTAAAAAAAAAAAAAAAAAAATTGAGAAAATATAAGATGTATGATGACTCACAGGAGGGGAAAATGGTAAGACACTGGTTTTTACCTGGTTTTTATAACTGGTTTTATAATATTTATTACGAAGTTTTATTGTATTTTCCTTTGCTTTTGTAATATCTTTAAATTCTTTGAGTTCAAAGATCCTAGTCATGGACATGAGATAATGCAGCAAATTTTCCTCTAAGGTTCAAGCTAAGGTGTATAAAAAATGGGAATACATATTTTCTGGTGTGTGTTTTCCTTTTTCACAACTTACAAGCCCATTCCTCAAAAAGAACTTTATAATCTTTCCAGCTAACATCTTCCATACAGAGAGATGGAGTCAGAAAGGAAGGCAGATGACTTCCCAAGTGATAAGGAGGGTTTCTTTCTGGAACTAATTTTAGGAATGTGATCCTGGGCAAATAGGAAGCTAGAGGAGAGGCTAAGGGTGGAGAACATTTTGTAACAGCACATGGGTATTCATTCTAGGAGAGAATATTCCCTTCTATGTTTGAGCCATACACATTAATAATCAGGACATAAAGCTGACTCATGGGGGTCAAATGAAGACTGTAGAATGGACATGAAGTTTACCTGTTAGGCCAGCTGGGACTGGAAACCAGGCCCCCTCACACTTAAGAATGATGGTCTGAGCTCTACCACTAACTAACCACATGACCTCAGAAAATGGATTTTTCATGCCTCGATTTTCTCATTTCTAACATGAGTAATTTGGATTAGATGAGCTCTAAGGTCTCCAGTGCTAGTGGCCTGAGGATTGCCTCTATCTACGACTTGCTTGGAGTCTCCGGGTGGTGTAAATGGTTAACATGCTCTGCTGCTAATGGAAAGATGGAGGTTCTTGTCCACCCAGAGGCCCCTCAGAAGAAAGGCTTGGCAATGTACTTCTGAAAATCAGGAATTAAAAACCCTATGGAGCACAGTTCTACTCTAACAAACATGGGGTCACCATGAGTCAGAATCAACTCAATAGCAAGTGGTTCATGACTCACTTATAAGGGGCCAGGAGGAGAGAGGAAAATAATTTTTTTTATTATATGGAGGACCTGATTAGTGAATTATACAGAGAAAAGTATTAGCTTTTATTGGATAACCATGATGTTCCTGAAATACAGCCCTTCCAATATAAGTTTTAAATAAGAAGCCTTTATAAACACAGGTACTGAGTGGGGCTCTAATGGCATTTCATACATGTTCATCTGTAATTGGGGATAAAAGTAGTATGTGCCTCAGAAGATTGATACTGAGATTTATAAAAAGTAATAAATGCAGTACACTTGGAATAGTGTCTGCACATGAAACCAACACACACACACACATACACACACACACACCAGTTGCTGTCAAGTCGACTCTGACTCATTGTGACCCTGCATGTATCAGAGTAGAACTGTGCTCCACAGGGTTTTCAGTGGCTGAATTTTTGGAAGTAGATCACCAGGCCTTTCTTCTGAGGTGCCTCTGGATGGACTCTAACATCAAACCTTTCAGTTAATGTGTTAACATTTGTGCCACCCAGGGACTCCTTCCTGGTACACAGCATCCAATAATGTTGGTCATGATTACCATCATCATCATCATCATCAATCTGAATGTCTTACAACACTGAGCCTGAATCAGTTTTTCTTTTTTCAGAAATGAGTATTCAGTACCTCTGGTCTGTTTTATGTGTACCTGTCTTTGGTTATATTCTTCACCTACCTATGGCCAGTCTGGTCTAGTGGCTAATCAATGCCAGAGTCATTTGGAAAGTGACAATTGAGA
The DNA here is from genome assembly GCF_000243295.1 of Trichechus manatus latirostris. NCBI lineage: Eukaryota > Metazoa > Chordata > Mammalia > Sirenia > Trichechidae > Trichechus > Trichechus manatus. The sequence goes on from NW_004444075.1 coordinate 841,705, forward strand.
AAAACCTGAAGGAGAAAACAATTGGGAAAAGCCTGAAGCAGGTATCAGCTGAGGTGGGGGCTTTGTCAAGTAAAATGAAGAGGCAATGCAAAAACACTAAAGAAGGAGTTTGTGTGGTATATTCAAGGAACAGTAAAAAGACCCATGAGGCACTAGTGGAGTGAGCAGAGTGAGAGGGGAGAGTAGAAACAAATAAGGCTAATGAGGTGAAACAAGTCTGGGTGATGTAGGATGATGGACACTGTGTCTGCTGCATCTTTTCACTCTGAGCAGTCGGGACTCATGGCAGGATTCTGAAGACAGGAGTGAAATAGTCTACCATATGTTTTAGAAGGCTCCCTCTGCCTACTGTGTTGAGAATAGTGAGACTACAGAAGGGCATGCATGGAAGCAAGGCATAGTTAGGAGGCCACTACCATGATTGAGATGAGCAGTGATGGTGGCTTGCTCAGGCAGACATTGATGAAGGTGGTGAGCAATGTTTGCATTCTGGATACATTCTGAAGATAGAACCCCTAGGGCTTGGTAATGACATGGATGTGGGATATGAGAGATAGAGAGGAGACAAAAATGGTTCAAGGATTTGGGAGTGGACTTTGGGAAGGATGGAATTAGTGGCAACTAAGAGGAAAGACTGTAGTGACACAGGTTTTAAGAGGAATGTCAGCTGTTCAGTTTTGAACACTGTCAAGTTTATATGGGCTAAGTTTGAAAGAATAAATTAATGAACTAATGAAGAAAAAGAAAGAGAGAGAAATAAATAAATAAAAACAGCAGTCATGTGAAGTCTAGGGAAATATTTTAAACTGCAGTCAAGCAAAGAAAGTTTCTAAATATGTACACAAAAAAAAATTATTGCTAAAATTTTTAAATTGACAAAAACATTCAGGAAGTATCTGTTAAATGTTCTCAAGACCATCTTATAACAGATCAAATCATTAAACTATAACAACGGAGAGGAGACAATAGAATAAAGTTAAAAACATAATGGCTTAAATAAACACCACATGGAAAATAAGAAATAGTAATTTGATATTGCAGAACGCTGAATTAGTGAGACAGCGGATAAACTCAAGCCAAACTTCAGAAATCAAATTATTACTGCACTTGTATCACCTCAATTCTTCCACTACTTTGACCACCAGTATCTCCACCAACAAAATACTAATTTACTGATTGCTTGCACAGATTCTCTCATCTAAACTTCATAATACCTTCTAAGTAGGCACCTGTATTATTCTCATTTTATAGATGTGGAAATTAAGCTTAGAGGTGTTAAGTAAATTGCCCAATATTACTGGTAAATTCCAGGTTTAAATGAATAAAATGTAAGGAAAAGATGAGATTTGCCCAATGCAATATATCATTTGATTTCTTGACTGCTGCTTCTATGAGCATTGATTATGGATCCAAGCAAAACGAAAGTGTTGACAACGTCAATATTTTCTCCATTTATCATGATGTTGCTTATTGGTCCAGTTGTGAGGATTTTTGTTTTCTTTGTGTTAAGGTGTCATCCATACTGAAGGCTGTAGAGTCTTTGATCTTTATCAGTAAGTGCTTCAAATCCTCTTCACTTTCAGCAAGCAAGGTTGTGTCATCTGCATATTGCAGGTTGTTAATGAGTCTTCTTCCAGTCCTGATGCCTCGTTCTCCTTCATATAGTCCAGTTTTTTGGATTATTTGCTCAGAATACAGATTGAAGAAGTATGGTGAAATGATACAAACCTTCTGCACACCTTTCCTGAGTTTAAACCGTGCAGTATTCCCTTGTTCTGTTCAAACAACTGCCTCTTTGTCTATGTACAGGTTCTGCAAGTGCACAATTAAGTGTTCTGGAATACCCATTCTTCGCAATATTATCCACAACGTTATGATCCACACAGTCAAATGCCTTTCAATAGTCAATAAAACACAGGTAAACATTTTCTGATATTTTCTACTTCCAGCCAAGATCCATCTGACATCTGCGATGATATCCCTAGTTCCATGTCCCCTTCTGAATCCAGCTTGAATTTTTGGCAGTTCCCTGTTGATACGCTGCTGCAACTGTTTTTGAATTATCTTCAGAATAATTTTGCTTGCATGTGATATTAATAATATTGTTCAATAATTTCCACATTCTGTTGGATCCCTTTCTTTGAAATTGGCACAAATATGGATCTTTTCCCATCAGTTGGCCAGGGAGTTGTCTTCCAAATTTCTTGGTATAGACAAGTGAGCGCTTCCAGCATTGCATCCATTTGTTGAAACATCTCAGTTGGTATTCCATCAATTCCTGGAGCCTTGCTTTTTGCCAATGCCTTCAGTGCAGCTTGGACTTCTTCCTTCAGTACCATCAGTTCTTTATTATATGCTACCTCCTGAAATGGCTGAACATCAACCAATTCTTTTTGGTACATGACTCCATGTATTCTTTCCATCTTCTTTTGATGATTCCTGAGTCGTTCAATTTTTTGCCTGTTGTTGTTGGTTCTGACTCATAGAGACCCTGTGTACAACAGAATGAAACGCTGCCCAGTTCTGTGCCATCCTCACAATCTTTGCTATGTTTGACCCCATTGTTGCAACCACTGTGTCAGTCTATCTTGTTGAGGATATTCCTTTTTTTCACTGATCGTTTATCAAGCATGATGTCTTGCTCCAGGGACTGGTCCCTTCTGATCACATGACCAAAGTATATAGACGAAGTCTCACCATCCTTGTTTCTAAGGAGCATTCTGGCTGTACATCTAAGACAGACTTGTCCATTCTTCTGGCAGTCCGTGGTATATTCAATATTCTTCACGAACACCATAATTCAAATGCATAAATTCTTCTTTGGTCTTCTTTATTCATTGTCCTTCTTTTGCATGCCTATAAGATGATTGAAAATACCATGGCTTGGGTCAGGTGCACCTTAATCTACAAGGTGACATCTTTGCTTTTTAACACTTTAAAGAAGTCTTTTGCAGCAGATTTGCCCAATGCAAAACATTATTTGATGTCTTCAGTGCTGCTTCCATGGGCATTGATATTGCAACTTGAGGCTTGAAATTTTTCTTCAGTTCTTTCAATTTGAGAAATGCCAAGTGTGTTCTTCGCTTTTGGTGTTCTAACTCCAAGCCTTTGTACACTTCATTATAATACTCTGTCTTCTCAAGCTGTTCTTTGAAATCTTCTGTTCATCTCTTTTACTTCATCATTTCTTCTTTTTGCTTTAGCAACTTTGCATTCAAGGACAAATTTCAGAATCTCTTCTGACATCCATTTTGGTCTTTTCTTTCTTTTCTTTTTAATGACCTTTTGCTTTCTTTGTGTATGATATCCTTGATCTCATCCCACAACCTGCTTGGTCTTTGGTAATTAGTGTTGACTGCATTAAATCTATTCTTGAGATGGTCTCTAAATTCAAGTAGGATATATTCAAAGTCATACTTTGGCTCTCATGGACTGTTTTAATTTTCTTCAGCTTCAACTTGAACTTGCATATGAACAATTGATGATCTATTCCACAGTCAGCCCCTGGCCTTGTTCTGACTGATGATACTGAGCTTTTCCATCATCTCTTTCCACAGATATAGTTGATTTGATTCCTGTGTATTCCGTCTGGTGAGGTCCATGTATATAGTGTATAGTATAGGGAAAGATGACAGAGAAGATCATTCATAGGCAGGGCAATTTAGAGGGCTGCAGTAATAGGCTTATTTCAAGGAAGGTGGATGAGGTTCAATAATCAAAGTCACATTAAGATAAAACTTTCCACAGATTTTCAAATTTAATTCAAATGAAATTTCTGTTTGAAACAAAATTAATGAATAATGATCAACATTAAGTTATATTCTGGTAATTTTTAACATTTGAGGTTTAAGAGTTTCTAGATTATGAGAGAGTTCTTTGAATGGATTTTTAAAATCATATTCTTATCACATCAGTTGTGTTTTCTTGTTGTTACTAGCAAGAACTGAAATATAAAATTACCACCATTTTTGTTTTCACCAAAGAGGATATTTAAAGGTCCAACAAGCACAGGAAAAGATGTTCAATGTCATTAGCTATTAAGGAGATGCAAATCAAAATCATAATGATATACCACCTTGTCCCTATTAGAATGGCAATGATCAAAAAAGCAGAAAACAGTATATTTTGCCAAGGTTGTGGAGAAACTAGAACACTCAGCCAATGCTGGTGGGAATACAAAATGGTATAGCTACTGGGTAAAAGAGTTTGGTGATTCCTCTAAAAGTCAAACATGGAATTACTATATGACCCAGCAATCCCAATCCTAGGTATATGCCTGAAGAAGTAAAAAGCAGGAACACAAACAACAACCTATGCACCAATATTCATTGCAGCACTTCTCACGGTAGCCAAAAGGTGGAAACAACTAAATGACCATCAACAGATGAATAGGTAAACAAAAAGTATACATGTACATATATATAATAGAATATTATTCGGCCATGAAGAGAAATGAAGTCTTAAGGCATCCCACAACATGGATGAACCTAGAAAACATTATGCTGAGTGAATTTAGTCAGTCACAAAATGATAAATACTATACGATCTCACTTACATGAAATAAGCAAATATATAGAAGCCAAAGATTATTAGCGGTTACCAGGGTTGGGAGGGAGGGGAAAAGGGGTAATTTTTGCTTAGGGGGTATTCAGTTTATGTTAATGGTTTTGGAGTAATTTGGAAAAGGATAAGGAGAATGGTTGCACAGCTTGATGAATGTAACCAATGTCCTTGAATTATGCATATCAAAATTGTTTAATTAGCATATGTATTGTTATTTATATTTTTACCGCAATAAAAAATAATGACCTATTTCATTCAGAAATACATCTTACAAAATTGTTCAGTTATGTGGCCTTCTGATTTCTGCTGTACTTGGACAAATCCCATCCATGCTAATGATTTGTGGGGTTGCCTTGAGCATTTCATTTAACTTCTCCGGGCCTCAATTTCTACAAAATGGATTAGATGATACATCAGTTTACTTTCCTCACTAAGCATTCTCAGATTTTATTTAATCCTAACACTAAAAGTTCTGTGGAGTTTATCTCAGAATAACCAAGAAAATGGCTGCATTGAAGGCTATTTGAAGGTAATAAAACTTTTATTTGGAACACAAACTTCAAGTCTCCAAACTTCACAAAAAGGTTTATAGGAATCCCACTTGAATTGGAAATTTTAATCCCTTACCTTTCAATATTTAATGTTTTTCTACTTCCAGTTGAAACCTCAGCCTGCCAAATATCAAGAAACACCTTTTAAATACTAACAAATATATTCTCTTATAATCAGAAATCTTGAAATAATGTTTTAAACAGGATATATTCAGAGAAAAAAATTAGAAGGCTTTTCCATACATTTTATGTTGAAAAACTAATGCAGGACATTCAATTTATTCCTGCTGATCTTCAGAATCTGTTTAGCATAAATTAAAGCAGTATACTGTTTTCATATACCAGAGTATCTTGAACTTTTTACTTTAATTACTTTTCTTCCTTTTAACAGAAAAGTTCTGTAGGAATCTTTATTGTTCTATATAGACTGCTTTAACTGTGAATCAGTCACATTCTGACCTCGAAAATAATTACCAGATGATTTAGTAATGCAGAGATAAGACTATTCAGCAGAACAAGTTAAAATCAAGAAAATGAAAAATTTCAGGACTTTATAGCATTTTTACATTAGTGCTGCCCCGTCTGCCCTTGCCTGTTTTGTCCAGCTAACTGAGTTTCCTTATTGTGGAAGTTAACTGTTACTCATTTGTGAGTGATTTGTCACCACGCTAAGGAGCCCTGGTGGTACAGTGGTTAAGTGCTCGGCTGCTAATGGAAAGGTTGGTGGTTTGAACCCACCAACCGCTCCACAGGAGAAAGATGTCGTAGTCTGCTTCCGTAAAGATTACAGCCTGGGAAACCCTGTGGGGCAGTTTGTCACCATGAGGAAGCCCTGGACTCCCAGGTGATCCATCATGCCCACGGCTCCTCATTCTTTTACTTCTCTGTCCTCCCCTTACTCTGGCCCTAGGGTCCCCTCCTCCTCAGCATAATGCTGTGTACTCTGACACTTGAGATTCATCATCGGCACAATCCCCTGCCATCAATCATTTCTCTTCAATTAGTTGGAAGTTCACTCTCTCCCCTGCAGCCTTCTCAAGTGGCCACCCTTTATTCCTGGTGTAGGGTGGATAGCCACAGAAAACTCCCCTGGATTGAGGCTCCTGGCCCCAGACATACCATCTGATTCCTTGCAATACTGAGGTCATCAACAGAGGTCACTTCCCCTCATTTCATAAGGATTGTAACTTGTGGCTCACTGTCTCTTTCTTCAGCACTATGCCACACATAGGAGCCTAGCTGCTGCAAGCAGTTTGCGATCAGCTGCTAACCTAAAGGTTGGTGGTTTGAAATTACCCAATGATACTGCGGAAGAAAGGCCTGGTGATCTTCTCTGATAAAGATTACAGCCAAGAAAAACCTATGGAGCAGTTCTATTCTGTAACACGTGGGGTCACCATGAGTTGGGAGCTGACTTGACGGCAGCTAACGACATCTCTACTCATACCTCTTGTGATTCCAGAGCCACATAGATGGCCTTTTCAATTCACTAGCTCTCAGGTTTGTCTGTACCTGACATCAGCAACTCACTGCCATGGTTATCTCCTAGATCTTGTCATTAGCCCCATATCCCCAGAATCTCAATTTTAAGCACCCTATTTTCTTGCACAATCTCCTACTTTTCCATGACACTCCCTCTCGTTGCTCTTTGACCATACTGAGTCATTGACACTGCAGTCCTGTCTCTATCCCCTCCCCAAATTCACTTTTCTTTGCTTTCCCAGTTGAGGTTCTATAGTCCATCAGTGACAAATTACAAAGCAATTCCCTTGCATACACTCTCAACTCCTGCATCCTGCCCTCATCTTATTATGCTCTCAGAACAAAATTTAATTAATTAATTAATTGAATGAATGAATTGATTACATTAATTCAAATTAAAGCACTGACAGTAACTACAACAACAAATATTGGCTAAACCCAGTGTTGTCTCCCCTACTCCATACTTGCATCTCTGCAGCTGAATGGGCTGGGTGAAAAAAATCTCATCCAAGCTTAAAGGTTTCATTTTGGACACATGGCTATTCTCTCTACCACTGTGTAGTCCTACTGTATTTCCCTGTTCTATTTCACAGCTTGTCATTCCTGACACCTCCAAAATATCTCCTCTTCCACATTCTCAGCTGATTCATCTCCTTTCTGTTTCACTGAGAAGAGAAATTTCACACATTTTTGCACTGTATTTACCAGCCTGGGAATTCCTGGGTGGTGCACATGGTTAATGCTAACAGAATGATTAGAGGCTCAAGTCCACCTAAGCTCACCTCAGAAGAAAGTCCTGGTGATCTACTTGCAAAAAATCAGCCACTGAAAACCCTATGGAGCACAGATCAACTCTGACAGCCATGGAGTCTCCATGAGTTGGAGTCAACTCCACAGCAACTGACTTTATCAACCCATCTGCATCTACGCTGCCTTACTGCCTGTTATTTTAGATGAACTACCCCTTCTTATTGACATCAATTCCTCCACTTGTGTTCTAGATTCCATCTCTTCTTGACTATCTGAGAACATTACTCCAGAAATAATCCTTTTCTCTCTTGTATTATCAGTCACTCCCTCTCTGCTAGATCATTTCCATCAGCATAGAATCTCCCACATTTCCTTCTACTTTATTCGCCATTTCCTTGTTCTTCTTTATAGCAGAACCATTTTCAGAGCTGTTCTCCTTTGTCTAATCTGATTGTCTTTTTTTTTAACTTTATGTTATTGTTGTTGTTGGAAATATACACAGCAAAACATATACTAATTCAACCATCTACAGGTACCATTTACCTACATTGATAAATTCTTTGAAATGTGCAGCCGTTCTCACCCTCCTTTTCTGAGTTGTTCCTCCCCTGTTAACATAAGTTCAGTATCCCTTAAGGTTTCTATCTAATCTTTCAAGTTACTGTCATCAATTTTTTCCTGTATAGATAGTTCTTAAAAGAGCTTAATGCTCAAAGCAGACGTCTTTTACTAGTTAAGCTAAGCTATTGTTTGGTTTTAAGAAGACTTCAGGGAATATTTTTGGTTTAAGTCTTAAAGATTATCTCAGGGCAATAGTTTCAGGGGTTCATCCAGGCTCCATGGCTCCAGGAACTCTAGAGTCCATGAGAATTTGAAATTCTATTCTGCATTTCCCCACCTTTGATCAGGATTCTTCTATAGAATCTTTGATGAAAATGTTCAGTAATGGTAGCCAGGCACCATCCAGTTCTTCTGGTCTGATGGCAAAGGAGGCAGTTGTTCACAGGGGCAATTAGCCATACATTCCATATCCTCCCTCTATTTCTAACGTTCCTTCTTGCTCTGTTGCTCCAGGTGAATAGAAACCAATTGTTGTGCATTGGATAGCTGCTTTCAAGCTTTTAAGACCCCAGACACTGCACAACGAACTAGGAGGTAGAACAGAAACACTAAACATGTTATTAGGCCAATTAACTGGGATGTCCCATGTAACCATGATGCTAAACCTCCAAACCCAGAAACCAAATCCCATGAAGTTTTTGGTTGTACATAAGCAGCCTCAGCAGCTATTTTTTTTTTTTTTTTGCCTTTGTGAATATATCTATCACACAACTTTTGCCAGTAAGTGAGGTCCTACAACATTTTTCCTTTTGTGATTGGCTTATTTCACTCAGCATAATGTCTTCCAGCTCCATCCACACCGTAGCTTATATCAATACTTCATTTCTCCGAATGGCTGAGTAGTATGTATGTACCACGTTTTGTTTATCCATTCATCTGTTGATGGGAATTTAGGTTGTTTCCACCTTTTGGCTATTGTGAATAGTGCTGCAATGAACACTGGTCTACAAGTTTCTGTTAGGGACTTTGCTTTCAAACAGGAGTGAGATTGTTGAGTCTGATTGTCTTTTGATCCTATTCCCATCAGGTTTTCATCTGAATCACTCCACTAAAAGACTTTGTCATGATCAGCAATGATCTCCATGTTACTAAATCCAATGGGCGATTCTCAATACTCCTTTTACTTGATATGTCTGCACAATTGATCACTCCCCGCTTAAAACATAGTCTTTACTTGCTGTGTAGGACACCAGAATCTCTTTTTTGATTTGTACGTTATGGCCACTCCTTCTCTATTTCTTTTGCTGATTGCTCCTCATCACCCTGACTTCTAAATGTTGAAGTTTCCTATACCTTGGTCTAGAAACTCTCTTTCTTTTTCTCTGCATTCACATCCTTCCATCCAGCCTCAAAGCTTTTGATACCATCTGTCTTCTGATGATTGCTAAATTCATATGTCTAGAATAGACCTATCACTGAAATCCAGACTCTCACATCCAAGTACTTAAAGATGTCTTCATAGTTAAATATTGAATAAGTATCTCAAACCTAAAATGTTCAAAACCAAACATCTCATCTCTGTCTACTGCCCATCCCCTCCCTCTCCACCCCCAAATGCTGCTGTTTCTCACAGTTTTCTCATCTCAGGCAATTCAATTCCATTCTTCCCATTGTTCAGCCTCTAATTCCTCTCTCTCTTACTCTTCATATCCAATCAATCACACTATCTTGTTAGCTCTATCTTCAAAATACAACTAGAATCTGACACATCTCTATTTCATTCTAATTTCTCCTAACTAATGTTTATGCTTCTCTACCTACGCCCCTATATTCTATTCTCTACTCTGTAGCCCAAATTCTCCTTTTAAAATTTATGTCAATTCAAAACCTTCCTAGAGTAAAAGCAAAGTTCATACAGTGGCCTATAAAGCTCTAGATTATTTCACTGACTATAACTTGTATAGGCAGAGCACTAAAATGCCCTCAAGACTCCCACCCTCCTAGTGGATATACCTTGCATAATTCCTTCCCCTTGAGCTTGGGTGGGTCCTGTGAACATAATGGGATTAGGTTACTTTATATGCCAAAAGTGATTGAGATAGACCTTGCAGGGATTATACATAGATGCCTGGGGAAACCTTGTGAAAGACTTCCTTTTAGCAGACTGGAGAGAGAAATTCTCCTGTTGGTTTTAAAGAAGCAAAAAGCCCTGTAGTGAACTGCTCATGGAGAGATCTACCAAGGAAGAACCTGAGGGTGGCCTATAGAAACTGAGAGCCACCCCCAGCTGATAGCTAGCAAGAAAGCTGAGAATTACGTCATAATCACAAGGAAATACATTCTTCCAACAACCTAAATGAGCTAGGAAGTGAATTCTTCCCTAGAGCCTCCACATGAGAATGCAGCCTAGACTGAACCTTGATTTCAGCCTCAGGAGTCACTGAGCAGAGGACCCTACTTGGACTTCTGACCTACAGAAATCATGAGACAACAAATGGGTGTTGTCTTAAGTCTCTCAGTTTATGGTAATTCTTTATGCGGTAATAAAACACTAATGCATAGCTCTCTACCCTGGTGGCACAGTGGTTAAGAGCTTGGCTGCTAACCAAAAGGTTGGCAATACGAACCCACCAGCTGCTTCTTGGAAAACCTGTGGGGCAGTTCTATCCTGTCCTGTAGGATTGAAATCAACGCCATGGCAATAGGTTTTTTCTTTTTTTTTTTGCATATCTCTCTGACTTAGTCTGCTACTACTGTCTCCCTACTCACCCAGCTTTAGCCACATTGGCATCCTTGCTCTTCCTTGAATATAGTAAGCCTGTTCTACTTCTAGGCCTTTAGACCCTCTGCTTCTTTGTCCTAAAAGGTCTTGTGTCAAGAAAGATGTACAGCTCCCTTCCTTACTTCCTTTAGATGTTTGTCCAAATGGCATCTGAGAGAAGCATTTCCCAACCGCTGAGTATGAAGCAGCATCCCAAAACCAACACTCATCCATCTTCTTACCCTGCTTAATTTTTCTCCTTGGTACTTAGCATATTCTAACATACTGTTTATTTGTTTGCCACTAGAATGTAAGCTCCATGAGGACAAGGATTTTTGTTTTGTTCACTGATGTATTCTTCTGCGTGAACAGTGCTTAGAACATTATTGTTGTTGTGCCGTCGAGTCGGTTATGACGCATAGCAACCCTATAAGGCAGAGTAAAACTGTCCCACAGGATTTCCAAGGAGCAGTTTGTGGATTTAAACTGCTGACCTTTTGGTTAGCAGCTGAGTTCTTAACCATTGCGCCACCAGGGGCTTAATAAATGCTTTTAAAATAATTAGTATTTTGGTTTTTTGAGCTTATTTCTTTATTTCTGTGGAATTTTGTATATTTTGGAAACAAAAAAATTTGGTCAAAGATGTCAGGTTAAAGGAGAATGAAGAAAAAATGATTTAGTAAGATTTTATAACTGAGCAACAGATTTTAGAACAAATTTAAATGCAATTAAGCATAAAAATATAGGCACTAAAGAACTGCTCAGTTTCAGAGTGCATGCCTGATTATACAATTTAAAGCTCAGTGAATGCCTTACTACACAGGTTTGAAATACATTATACTGTAAAATTACTTTCATTAATTGTATATCGTTGACCTTTCAATGATAGCTTTTCTTGAGGTATTTCTATGCACTATTTCCTAATATTAAAAAATAATATAAAACCCCAAAGCACAAAAAACCCTGATAAAAATGCATATAAATGTAAAATTTAAATATTGAATTTGCCCCACCACTAGTATTTAATACTGATTATTTAATAATTGACTCCTCTAATTCTCCATGTGTGTTATCTATAGAATGTTCTCAGTGTACCCAAGAACATTTTTGTTGGTTTTGTGACATCTGCAAAAAATTCATGTAAAGAGTCTCTACTATTGGAGCATGTTAATTTTAAGTTAAAAAAAAAAAAATTCTTGGCTATCTGGCAAGATTTTTTCCACCTGGTATTGTATATGTCATATATATAGTATATATATGTATAAC
>NW_004444075.1:853796-863432 GCF_000243295.1 Trichechus manatus latirostris
AATGTTTAAGATATCCATATATATAACTTTTAAACTATTTCTTTAAAATATTTGAAAATATTTCTGCATTAAATCAGATTTTCCCAGACATTTATCTATAACTGCCTACAATTTCTTTCTATGATTCCCTCCTTTTCCCAATGGTCTCTGTTTAATATATGTAGCATTTTTATTCTTGTTTTTATTCAACTTAAAAAAAATATACATATTAGAATAAATTACCACCCTCCTCAAAAATCTTAGCAGTAGTTCCTTTTTCGTAGGTCTGAAAGTGAGTAATTTTAGATAATAGGTGGCCAGTTCATTTATACCGTGGACAGGATGATTGGCTTAGGTGATTCATCGCACCTCATAATTGAACATTTTTTCCCCTCCAATCTGTGATGAAAAGCTTCTCATTTTATGGGTAGAAATTTTTATCTATGGCGTTTTTAACATCAGCAGATATTTTAAAAGTATAAAGCATAGGATAAAATTCACACATTGACTCTGGCATCCCAAGTAAATGTCAGAAATTAGAAGATTTGGTTGACGTGGAGGAAGGTAACTTCTTAATAATAAGGTTTCTGTATTCCCAAATGAAAGGGCTGTCTTTGTTTACTGTTTATTATCAGAGGAAATGACCATGCTCTTTTTTTATGCAGTTAATCTTTAAATTAACATAGAGTAAAATTGACTTTTTGTTGTACAGTTCTATGAGCTTTAACACATGTATAGATTTTTGTGACCACCACCACAATCAAGATACAGAACTAATCTAGTAACAAAGTCCCTCGTGCTGTCCCTTTGATTCATAGTTCTACCTACACCAGCTTCTGACAACCACTTATCTGTCCTCCATCACCATAAACCAAAACACAAACCAAACCTATTGCCATCAAGTTGATTCCAACTCATAGTGACCCCAAAGGGCAGAGGAGAACTGCCCCATAGGGTTTCCAAGGAGCGCTTGGTGGATTCAGACTGCTGACCTTTTGATTAGCAGCCGTAGCTCTTAACCACTATACCACCAGGGTTTCCTCCGTCACCATAGTTTTGTCTTTTTTGAGAAAGTCATGAATTGAATCATACATTACCTTTTGAGATTGACTCCATTCATCCAGTCTAATGCCTTTGAAATTCATCCAAGTTGTTGCACATATCAATAGTTCGTTTCTTATTATTGTCAAGTAGGATTCCAGGGTACCACAGTTTTTAACCATTCACATAAAAGGATATTTTTGTTGTGTCCAGTTTTTAACAGTTATGAATGGATCTACTAAAATTTTCATGTGCAGGTTTGTAAGTGATTCTAAGTTTTCATTTCTCTAGATTAAATGCCTAGGATAGGGATTGCTGGTAAATTTGTGCTTAATTTACAAGAAACTGCTGAGCTGTGTTTACAGAGTGACATTCCCGTTCACAGTGTATGAGCATTTCAGTTGCTCTGCATCCTCACTAGCCATTGTAGGGTGTATAGTGACATCTCATAGAGGTTCTAATGTTCATTTCCCTAATGGCCAGTGGTGTTGAATATCCTTTCATGTGCTTATTTGCCATTCATAATCCACTTTTGAGACAAGTCTGTTCAAATGTTTTTCATTTATTAATTAGGATGGTTTTTCTTCTGTTGAGTTTTGTGAGCTCTTTATAGATATATACACACACACACATATATATAGATTTAAGCCCTTTGTCAAATAAATGATTTGTAAATCCTTCTCCCACTCAGTAACTTGTCTTTTTATTCTTGTAACAGTGACTTTCACAGGGCAACAGTTTTCAATTTTGACCAAGTTCAATTTATTGATATTTTTTCTTTTATAGATTATGCTTTTGGTGTCATGTTGAAGAACTGTTTACTTAATCCCATTTCACAAATGTTTCTCCTATTTTTTTAATGTGTGTATTTCTTTTGTATATATATATATATAAGCTTTGTTTTACATTTAGGTCTTTTCTTTCTCCACTGAATTGCCTATAGCCGTGTCAAAAATCAATGGCAGTGTTGCCTCTTCATTCAGTTTCCTTTATCAATGTGTCTATCCTTTCACCAAAACCATAGTTTTGATTGCTGTAGATTTATGGTAAGTCTTAAAATCAGTTAGTGCAGCTCTTTCATCTTTGTGCTTCTTTCTCAGAATTGTTTTGGCTCTCCGATTTTCTTTCCATGTAACTTTTAGAATCAGTCTGTGGATATCCACCAAAAATCTTTCCGGGATCTTGATTGGTATTACATTAAATATAGATCAAGTTGGGGAAAATTGACATTTTTCTCATATTGAGCTTCCAATCCATGAACACCATGTGACTCTCCATTTATTTACACTTTTTTTTCCTTTCACCAGCATTTTTAGCTTTCAGCCTACAGATTCTGTACGTGTCTTGTCTTTTAGATTTATGCCTAAGCATTTTACTTTTTTTTGAATGAACTGTAAATGGTGTTTTTAATTTTTTTAATTTAGTTTTGGTTTCCAGTTGTTCATTTCTAGTATTTAGAAAAGGAGACCTGGTAACACAATGGTCAAGTACTCGGCTGCTAACCAGAAGGTTGGCAGTTCGGACCCACCAGAGGCTCCACAGGAGAAAAGACCTGGCAATTTGTTCCCATAAGGATTTACAGCCTAGGAAACTCTATGAGGCAGCTCCACTCTGTCCTGTAGGCAGAACTACTGTGTCCTATAGGGTCCCTATGAGTCGTAATTGACTCAACGGCAAGGGGTTTGGTTTGGTTTTTTGCATACAGTTGCTATGAGTAGGAATCAACTCAATGGCACAAAATAATAAGTATTTAGAAATATGATTTATATCTGTGTGTTGACCTTGTATCCTGTGAAACACAAATGGTTTTGATATCACTTTCGCTTTCAAAACCTTTGCAGTGTTATTCAGACCTGTTACTCATGTTTAATACCTAGTCTGGGACCTGGGCGATGTCTTATTCCATAGATTGTTTCCCCAAATCTCTGATATGCTATTTTAGCACCAGTTTCGTGCATGCATAGCTTGGTGGTGAGCCCAGGAGGTTATTAGCAACGTTTAGAAGTCTCTCTCCTGAGGTCCTTCCTCTCCACAGTCTCTCTGTACTTTCCTGTCTCCTAGGACTTCCCTTTTTGCCCTCCAGCCAGAAAGCTGGGGTTTTATTTATCCTACACCACTGTGTGACTTCTTAGTCTTCTGAGGTCAAGTGGCAGGAAAACACAGAGAGACAAATTAAAGGGTATTTTCCACATGATCTTGGGTTTAAGGCTCCAATCAGAGGGAAACTTTCCCCTGCCGTTGTTTTAGGCTCCTATAGGCCCTAGTTATGGATACTTTTTCTACGTTTGCTACCACAGGGTTACTTGAGGGGTGGGACACGAGAGAATGGAGGAAAGAAAAGGAATTTCCCCCATTCTTCTGAGTGTTAGGAGATGTCTTACCTGGTCCTTGAGACAGAACTAGGAATCTTCCTCCAGAGCTCTTTCTGTCTGCACCAATGCCCACTGCTGGGTGTGGGGCTGCATTGAATCTAGGTTGTATACCAACCAAAACCAAACCAAACCCTTTACCATCGAGTCTATTCCGAGTCCTAGCGACTCTGTAGGACAGAGTAGAACTGCCCCACAGTGTTTCCAAGGAGCAGCTGGTGGATTCGAACTGCCATTCTTTTGGTTAGCAGCCCTAACTCTTAACCACTGTGCCACCAGATTGTATACCAGAGGGGAATAAATGGTAAACTCACCGCTAATTTAGTGCTATATTAAATTCTGATCTTCCGCCTCAGTCTGCCCAGTACTAGTTACTCTCAGTTTTCACATAGCTGCTCCCTGCATTCTGCCCAGGTTTTATAGCTGCATTCAGTGGGAAACAAAGGCTAGAGTGTGATTACTGCATCTTAGCTGTAACTGGAACCCAATAGGCATATTGTAGAGTACTATTAATTTTAATGTAATTGTGGGTGTCTCTATATCTTGACAAAGACATTTACAAGATGCCAACCGTGTTTTCTCACCTTGCTGACAGGGTATTTCTTACATTCAAAGAGGTAGTTTATTTTTTATATTCAGCATTGAAGCAACAATTTTCCAAATATAACTTACTCTCTATATTTTTAATAGTCATATTTTTATTTGTACACGGACACTTCCTTATATTACAGTACTGTTTTTAGCAGTAAAGAGGAATCTATAAGCCAATTAGTTTGAAAAGCTGATGCTCAACATTTCTATGATGTACACTTGAAGTTTTGTGGCCCAGGCTGCATAACTATGGTATTCATTACCATATACTGAAACATTTAATATATAAATCTAGGATTTTTTTTTGTCACATATATCTTGTGAGGTAAGTAGGATGGTTTACTATCTTTATAATTTATAGCTGGGAAATCATTATAGAGGCTGAGTTGCCTGCTCACGGCCGTATAGCTGGTCACTACAAAGAGCCAGCACCATAACCAAGGACTTTGTTACTCAAAGTTCAATGTGTTGTCCATTAAACCATACTCCATTATTTAATGATACCTGATGAGGTGGGTCAGTAGAGCCAAAAATACTGAGCTGTCCATAAAACATGACAGGTCCTGATCTAAGGCCTTGAAAGACAGACTATATAATTCAGCCTCTCGGGCTAAGCATTGGAGCAATGTCTGAGAATTTTTAACAGAGGAAAGAAAGTAAAATAGTGAAAGCAGGGCTTTAAGAAGTAAAACTGACCTATATGGAATGGAAGAGAAAGAGACTGGAGGATGACAAGTAGATTTGCAATCATGGCATAAGAGAGTTGAGGAAACCAATTAGGATGTTGTCATTGGGAAGGGACACATGTAAGAGATATTATGAAGGGAGAATCAGTAGGGCCTAGTGATTGATTGGAAGCTAGCAGCAAGACACAAGTAGAGATGGACGATTCTGTGGTTTTGATCTTTGGAGAATGGCATGCTATTGATGTGAGTTTGGGTTTGAAGAAATAAGGAGTTAGGTTTCAAACTTGTGCAGTATGAGATGATGATGGTAATGATGATATCAAGACAAAAAGAATTTGGATTTCAAGATCAGAAAATCAGGAGAGTAGACAGAGTTGGGAATATAGAATTGTGATGGATCCTCATAGAAGGAATAGTGGAATCTCATAAGAGAATTTGTGAAGGTAAGCATATATTGAGAGACAAGGGGAAAACCAGTGCCAACCTGGAAATGTATAAGCTATTAAGAATCGTCAAAACATTTTATTTGGCTATTAGTTTGAAAGCATTATTTGGCATGAGATATTTGTGAATTTCAGCTACAATAAAGGTATGTTTAGTTATAATTGAATACACCTGTCACTTCTCTGAGCACTAAGTAATTCTAGAATTGCTATATGAGTGTATTCACCAGAAAGATCATCAGGGTGCACTCACTGACTCACTGACTCTGTTTGTTTACATGTGGCCCTTGTGTATTTTCCTGTCGAGGTGAGATTTTCATCTCCTAGATACATATCTAGATGTTTTGAATGCAAGGCATGTCTCGCAGCTGAAGGCTCCAGTGCCAGAGCACCCGGACTACTTTATATTCACAGAGACTGACAGTGCTAATGATGGTTTTTCCCTGGATGTTTCCAGAGTCATTCATTGGTTTGTATCTCTGTAGCATTTCCAAAATAGAATAGTTAGAGAAACATGTTCTGCATGTTGCTGTTTAACATTTCCTGATATGTTTTGTTTTCTGTTTTTGTTTTGTTGGTTTGCACTGCTAAGAATGGCAGGGTAGGTGGGACAGAAGTTTAGAACAGTGTCATTAAATCGTCCTTTGTGAGAGGACTATTTTACATTCCCTTTCCTTCAGTCATCCAAAAATATTTGTATGTTTCAGCATGTGAGGTTGAATATTTCATCAAGAGGCATTAAGAGAGTTATTTTAAAGGCAGATTTTAAGGAGCCTTAATCACTAATATATTATACATGCTGAAAACCTAGGTGAGAAGGGAATGTCATTTTGTGTTACTGAAATCCCCTTCTTTGTCTTCCGTGATCTGGTTGCATGGTTAAATATTTAAGTCTAAGTGGTGAGAGAAACAGGAACTTAACATTGTGATAGAAATACCGTAGCAACCGTGAACTCTCCAACTTTTCTTCTCTTACAGTACTCTGCACTAAATAGGCAACAGACTGTCTGAAATGGCATCATTTGTATTTTCGTTCATGTAGATTTAGCTAGTTGTTTATTGTTACAGCCTGGTCTCGTTGCTACATGAATTGCTAGGGAAGGGTGGAGAGCATTTAGATGAAGAAGACATCTGTCTCTTGGTTCAGTCAGATTATATTTGTGTCCTTGTAAAAATGCCAAGATGCAGTGTCATGATGGCAAATATATACATACACACACACACACACACACATATATATATATGCGTATGTATATGTTTATACAGGTAGTCCCCAACTTATGACATATTCTAGTTATGACTAACCACATTTATGACAGTCCTTTTTTGTACATTTTATCATTAGTAATATGTACAACATACAATGTTGCAGTGTGTAATTTGCTGATGTTGTAATTCTCAGATGTTCACTTGTTGATGGTCAATTTTATGATTTACTGTTCAAAACATTATCATATAGCAGGCTAAGGCCTGATCTACGATGAAGTCGGTGTCGGTGTTGGGAGTTGTAACACACAGAGAGTTGGGCCATGTTCAACTCTAATGACATATAACAATTGAACTGCATATGTGCCCGACAGCCATTACGATGACAACTTCATTGTTACGACCCTGACACTGACTTCATTGTAGTCCAGGCCTATAGCGTGATCTTACTGTTTTGTACCGTAAGAAGCATGGGCTGTTAATTTAAAGCTGAGTTGTTGAAGTTTCTCTAACTGTAACACCTGCACTGCTTATACTCTCAACAATCTATCTAGCAAAAGAAGTCATGCCATTGAAAGTTCTAATCCAAAAAAGAAGGTGAGAAAGGCTCTAGAGATGAATGTAAAGACGAAGATCATGAAGGCCTATGATAATGGAAAGAAAGTGATGAAACAGCACATGAAAAAGAACTCTCATTCGACCATTTTAACAATCGTTAAGGACAAGAATAGGATTTTGGAGGCAGTTAAAGGAGCGATTGGCATAAAATCAACACTTTTAACAAAGAAGAGGCAAGGGTCAGTCCACTAGATGGAGAAGCTGTTAATGATTTGGCTAGAAGACTAAATCCAGAAGAGCATTTCTGTGAGTTTACTGACAATTCAAATGAAAGAAGCATGTAGCCTTTTTGAAAACCTGAAGGAACAGCAAGGAGAAGACTACTGAGTACTTTAATGTCAGCAAGGGCTGATTTCATTGCTACAAACACAGATTGGCTTGCATAACATGCTTATACCTGGAGAAACAGGAAGCACCAACACTGAAGCTGCCGAAAAATTTAAGGATGAGCTGACAAGATAATGCAAGATGAAGAATGTCTACCAGAGCATATTTTCAATGTGGATGAAATAGGCTTGTTTTGGAAAAGGATGCCAGAATAGATGAATATTCACAAAGAGATGACGTCAACTGATGTCTAGTTTCAAGGAATTTAAAGATGGAATCATGCTGCTGCTTGGAAGAAATGCTGCTAGAGTTAAATGAAAACCTTTTCTTGTTTACCATTCTGAAAACCCCCAAGCATTCAAAAATATTGACAAAAATAAGCTGCCTATGATAAGGCCTATGATAATACAAATTATCATAGGAATAACTCCAAGGCCTGGATGATGATTGTGTTATTTGAAGACTGGTTTTTAAATTGTTTCATCCCAGAAGTTGGTGCCTACTGCCTTGAAAAGAGCATTCCTTTCAAGATCCTGCTGCTACTTGATAATGCCCCAGGATTTCTTCCTGAAGTAGATGATCCAAATTAAGATGTGGAAGTGTTGTATCTACCTCCTAATATGACAGCTGTGATTCAGCCTATGGATCAAGGTACAATTGCCACCTTCAAGGCATACTACCTACGAACTATGTTTGCTCAGGCAGTAGCTGCAACAGATGGAGGTATGGTAACATTATGTGATTTCTGGAAAAATTATAATACTCTTCAGTTTATCTAGAACATTGCATCTTCCCAGGAGGAAGTTATGGGAAAATGCATGCAAGGGATATGGAAAAAACTGCTGAGTTATATGAACACCCTCCAAGCATTTGATCAGGAGAATATGATGGAAGAGATGGGTGGAAAAATCATCTATATGGCAAGAACGCTGAATTTAGAACTTGATATTGCTGATGTGGAATAGCTCATAGATCACAAAAAAATGGGAAATTGAAAGATCAGGACTTAATGGATTTTGAAGAGGGAAGATGCTGAAGAAGAAAGAAATAATGAGGAAGAAGAAGAAGAGAAGTTGTCAAAAAATTTTATAGTGAAAAGTTTAGTTGAAGTTTTTTCTAACCAAATCAGGGGCTTCAATTGCTTGAAAACATGGACCCAAATGCTGATTGCTTTGCTAAAGTTGATAGGCAGATTCAGAAAGCAGTGAGATGTTACTGCGAAGTATATGAAGAAAAGAAGAAAAGGACCATACAGAAAACTGTCACTAATTTTCTGACTTGAAACGCCATCCCCATTACCAGGGATAATCCAAATGATTCAGAACCTTCCACAAGTGGAGTTATTACCACAACTGACAAAATGCCAACATCGTCCAACTCTTCATCATCAATTTTTATGATTTGTGTATTTTTTTATGTATGTATGTACATATGTATTAGGAGCCCTGGTGGAACAGTGGTTAAAGCGCTTGACTGCTAACTGAAAGGTCGGCAGTTCGAAACTACCAGCGGCTCCTCTGGAGAAAGGTATGGCAGTCTGCTTCCATAGAGATTAAAGCCTTGGAAACCCTACAGGATTGATATGAGTTGGAATTGACTTGATGGCAGTAGATTTTTTTTTAAAGTATGTATTAAAATATATCTATAAGTTTATATTTAATGTTTCCAACCCTTATAGACAAATAGAGATCAGATTTATAAAGATACTGAAATAAAAGGCAGTAAAAATGAAAATTAAAAAAAGAAAAATGAGATATTTAACTTAATGTCAGAACCGTCTTAAGATGGAATCATGGGAACAAAACTCTGTAGTAAGTCAGAGACTACCTGTGATGGTTAAAATTATGTGTCGACTTGGCTGGGCCATGATTCTCAGTGTTTATATGTGATCACTCCCATTATTGAATCTGCTTTGAAAGGGAGTTTCATTGGGAGTGTGGCCTGCATCCGAATATAAGCAGATGTTCTGGCTTTTTGCTCACTCTGGATCCTGTGCCTGCCTCCTGTTCATCTGATCTCCTGTTCTTGGGACTTGAGCTGTCAGCTTATCTGCCGATCTTGGGATTTGTCGACCTTCACAGCCTGTGAGCAGGAGCCCTGTTCTCTGACCTGCCAGCCCCTGCAGCTATGTGAATCAGGAGAAGCTTTGCAGTCTTGCCTGCCCATCTTGGGATTCGTTGATCTTCACAGCCTGTGAACAAGAGCCCTGCTCTTTGACCTGCCAATCTTGGGTTCACCAGCCCCTGTGGCTATGTGAATCAAGATAAGCCTCTATCCTGATCCGTGGACTTGGTACATTCCAGCCTCTACAATCGCACTTCCTTGATATAAAACCACTTCCTTGATATAAATCTCTTTATATATATATATATATAT
>NW_004444075.1:864028-872965 GCF_000243295.1 Trichechus manatus latirostris
GGTTTTTTTTTTTTTTTTTTTTTTTAATTCTGCTCTACCCAAAGCCAACTGACTTAATCACATATAACTACTCCTTGACAGCAACTAGACTATGTTTGATCAAACAACTGGGAACCATAGTCTAGCCAAGTTGACACATAAAGTTAACCATCACAGATATTATAAGAAAGACTACCCCTTTCGTTACTTGACTCCAAGTTTCTTCCCAGATACAGCATGGCTTTGTTATGGTTTGTTTTGGGATCGGTGGGATGGGTAGATGGGGAGCAAGGAGGAGAGACTAGGATGTACCTGAGATGTTTCCTGAGTCCGAGTCAACCTATGATACAATTAGAGTGATGAGAACATGGGCTTGAGTGCCGATAATATAGAATAGCTGTTAGAAACCAATTCTTCATTTTGCAGTAAAGGAAACTGAAATCCAGAGAAATAAAGTGATATGTCCTTGATAACACAGCCAGTTAGTATCTTAACTGGAAGTAGAACTTGGGTTTCTTGATTCCTAGCTGAGAACTCTCTTCAGTATACCTTTCGCAAAGACATGGAAAATTTCCATTACCATATTTTTACTCAAATAACGTGTCTTCTACATTTATTTGCCAACCATGCCCTCCCCTGTGAGGTATTTTCGTAAGGGCACTATGCTATTTTTTTTCTTTTAACAGCATCATGTTAAAAAAAAATAATGGCATAGCAGCACTTATGAAAATACCTCGCGGGGGAGGATGCAGTTGGCAAACAAACATAGAGGTGCACGTTATTTGCATAAAATATGGTAGATAAAATTTAGTAAAGTTTGAGAGATGAATAATGGTCAAGCTATCGTTACTAGCCTCCCAAATGTAATGACTAATCAATTGAAAGCATAATTAAGCATTCAAGAATGATTTTTGCTAAATCTCTATGAAGTCATTTTTTAAATGGCCTTTGGAAACATGAAATAGACATTTCAATCCTGACTCTCCTCATTGCAGAGATGTATTATTCAGCACATTTCATTCACACCCTTTGTGTGGTACATTTTTACAGAATGCTTAGGAGACTGCTGCTTATTTTATGTTCCAGTTCATTGACAGGGTGAACCTGGTTCTGGGGTGTCTTGGATTCAGTTATTTGGTTTATAAACTGGATTCACCATTCAGACTCCTACAAATCTCAGGTGAAGGAGGCGTACTTAGGGTACTGAGGGCTGCTTATCAAAAATTGTTTTAGAAAGAAAACATTGCTTCTAGAAATCTCTGTGATGCCACTAGATTAAGCAAGGTCCTTGCTTTGATTCACTCTGGGACTAAGTGGAAGCATATATGAGATAACGAGTGGTTTTCCAGGAACCTAAAAGATAGAAAAGCATTGAAAAAAGTAGCTGCATACTTTTTAAAGGGGAATAGATAGAGCTATATTTCAGAGCTACACTCTCATAAAATAGTGCTTATTTGTCTACTTTAGCATTTCTGAAAGGTTCACTTGCATTGTAATTGGTTGTATACGTGTGTACTCTACACTGCTAGAAATGTAAGTTTCACAACATTTGTCAGTTGTTTACTGAATCTTGGTGTCTCTAAAAAGGCCTTAATCACTCTTGAAATGTGTATCCCATGAAATTCTATGATCTCTTACTGTAGTCTTGGATATCTATTTCAGTAAAATTTCTGGAGCAAATCAAATTAAATATAACACATTAATGACAATAGAAATTCTGCTATTACTACTAATAATAATAGATGAAGAGAAGGGGAAGAAGGAAGAAGCACTTATTTTGTGCAAGGCCCTGTGCTAAGCACTTTACATAAATCATCGCGCTGAATTTAATCCTTATAACAAAGTTATTATCATCTCCATTTTAAAACGAGAAAAATGAAGTTTCACGTGATTAAGTAACTTGCCCAAGGTCACGCAGATAGCAGATACCACAAACTCCTGAGTTCACGCTTTTAACCAACCCTGGCAAAGTCTGTGAAAATTCCACTTTCAGTTTTAAATCATTAGGTTCATTAGTTCAGTGAAAAAAAAATTAATGTTATACACAGGCTTTGTATTTGCATAAATTAAGCTAACTCAGTGTCATGGATTGAATTATGTCCCCCCAAAAATGTGTGTATCAATTTGGCTGGGCCATATCTCCCAGAATTGTGTGGTTGGCCTCCATTTTGTGATTGCAATTTTATGTTAAAGAGGATTAGGGTGGGATTGTAACACCACCCTTACCCGGGTCACATTCCTGATCCAATGTAAAGGGAGTTTCCCTGGGGTGTGGCCTCTACCACCTTTTATCTCTCAAGAGATAAAAGGAAAGGGAAGCAAACAGAGAGGTGGGGACCTCATACCATCAAGAAAGCAGTGCTGGGAGCAGAGCGTGTCCTTTGGGCCGGGTTCCCTGCACAGAGAAGCTCCTAGTCTGGGGGAACACTGAAGAGAAGACGGCCAATAAAGAGAAAAAGACTTCCGCTGGAGCTGACGCCCTGAATTTGGACTTTTAGCCTACTTTGACTGTGAGGAAATAAACCTCTTTGTTAAAACCATCCACTTGTGGTATTTCTGTTATAGCAGCACTAGATGACTAAAATACTCAGTTTGCTGCAAATAAAGTTTTTTAAAGAATTAGAAGAAAGGATTTTTAATTGATATTGATGATCAGTTTTGGGAAAAAAAAAAGTCAGGAAATCTCTACAAAAGTGTTACCGGTAGTACCAGTGAGGGTTCTTATTAGACTCTTTAACCTGTAGGTTCTGAAAAATTGTACAGAGATATAACACACCATGAGTTGTTACAAGTTATTATACCATATTTAAGCGGGAAAATGGTAAATGAATTATTTAGAAGCACCCCAGAGTTGGAATTAATAATAGTTTTCTACAATGTCACAGGCCATATTGTAACCTATATATATATATATGTATTTTTTGCGATTAATGTTTAAGTTTTCTATGTTAGTTTCAAATAATTCAGGTTCATTTGTGAATTACATTCCTTTTAAAATCACTGAGGAGCATTTTAATTCACATTTTAGTAAGAGATTGTAATAGACTATTAACAAGCAAATCATGTTTCTATGTACATCGTGTTTATTTTATCACACTATGGCACTAGCTGTATTCACCTGTCACCAGAATTTTCCTATTTCAATTTCTTTAATGCATAATTGTAAAAGGTGTGTTTTAATTTATACCTTTTATAATTTTAGAAAACCTGCAGTGATCTAGTAACATATTTGAGTTTTGTTTTCACCTAATTTATTCATTATTTTAATTGGTATTTTGGTAAACTACTTACATTAATTTTCCTATTCTTTTTTTCTGATACTTCTAATAATAAAAGAGTGACATTCTAAAAGGAAATAACTTGGAGGTTCAGATTATAGTTAAATATAAATGTCAGAGAAGAACATCCATGACTAAAAAAGAAAACAAAGTGTCACATGATAAGTACTACTCAGTCAATTAGGAATAGATGAAAGTTATAATAGTTAGAAGCAACACATCATACCTTGGAGCCTTGGTTTGTACTTTCACAATAAGGGGTAAGGGAAAAATATTGTTATGATGGCACCATTTATTCTGTAGATTTTCTTGCTCAGGAAAAGAAACAAGAGGATCTTTAGAGGTGTGGTTGTTAATTTTAACTTTTATTGTCAACCATAAAATTTTTATGTTGATGAAAATAATGAGATGAAAGTCTTAGTGATAAAAAATATTATCATTATTATTAAATGTAGAGGAGTATCTCATTGACCATCAGAGTTGAAAATGATAGACACACCTGAATTTCTGGTTTAGCCACTTTGTTACCCTGGGCAAGTCTAGATCTTTTTGAATCTCAATTTCTTATCTTCCAAACCCATTACCATTGAGTTGATGCTGACTCATAGCAACCCTATAGGACAGAATAGATCTGACCCATACGGTTTCCAAGGAGTGACTGGTAGATTCGAACTGCCGACTTTTTGGTTAGCAGCCGATCTTTTAACCACTGCGCCACCAGGGCTCCTTCTATATCTTAGAAAGTAATAAAAACCAGTTACTACCAAGTGGACTCCAACTCATGGCGACCTCATGTGTGTCAGAGTAGAACTGTGCTCCATAGGGTTTTCATGACCATGACCTTTCAGAAGTAGATCACCAGGCCTTCTTTTGAGGTGCTTCTGGGTGGACTGGAACCTCCAACCTTTTGTTATTCATTTTACACCACCCAGGGACTCCTGAAAAGTAATAGTTGGTACTAAATGATCTCTATGGTTATGTTTTGCTCTACATATCCCTGAACTTTCTTCTTTGTTTGGGAGAATCTTCTTTTACCTTGTCTTTTAGAAAGAGAAATTATGTCAGAGAAAAGGCACAAAGTAAGATTTTGTAGCCAATAGCCTGGTCATAGAGGGAAAATTTATATCTCTTTCTATTTTGTTGGGCTGTAATTTCTGTTACAGATATGTACATTGTCCCATGCAGTAGGTATAGAAGGGCCATGATTTATACTATTATAGAAATTTTGAAGTTGCAAAATAAGACACTGATCCATTACACAATACTCTTTCCTTGAGGCTACTGCTGAGAACTTTGTGGAAATTTGACCTTCATAAGGTAGTTTTTGAAGTCCAAACTCTTATCTTACAAATTCGTGGTAATTTTCCTTTGAAATTAAAAACAGCACAAACATTGATAACATGTTTCACTATGTTGTAAGCAGATTGTAGAATTAAAATAAATGAACTGAATGGCAATGTTAGTGGTTTCATAAACAAACATGCTCCAAATATGCTTGACGGCAAGAGAAGATTCTTACCTTTCTATTTCATTCATTTTTGGTTTCAGAACTTCAGATGGTGGCAAAGTTGTTGGCATCATAGAAGTCAGTGTCGTGAAGATGGGGGAGATAGAGGATGGGGGAGCTGATCACATCACGACAGAAGTGCAGGGACAAAAGGTAGGATCTCAGTCAGCTCATTGCACAACTTACATTAGAAATGATCAGCTTCGCCTGATGCTTGTATCACTAACACCTCTGTGGGGTATAAATGCTCATTATTCAAAAGCTAAATGAGAAATCAGCTCCGGAATTAGAGTACAATATGTGTGTTCTGTCCTCTCAACCAGAGGGCCCATTTTCATGGACTATGAAAAGCCATGCGCCATTCAGAAACACTTTCCTCATTGCTGCTCCCTTAATGACACTGCCTCTTCTCAGTTAGAAGAACAGTATTGATCATTGTTGCATTCTGCCATAATTAAACCTGCCTGAGATGCACTGAAGACTCTGGGAGGGGTATTTGCAAAAGTAAGACCTCTCCACTCCCAAAACCCTGATTGGAAAGAGATGCCATTTTAATTTGAATTTAATTTAAGAAGACCTTTGTGCTGTGTGAAATTGCACAGCAAGAAAAGCAAAAGAGTTGGCTGTGGATGGATAGCTTCAGAGGAGGTTCAGTGCCAGCTATAGCCCAAACAGCTTCCCTGACACCCAGGATAAAGGGCCTGATCCATATGTGTCCAGGATTTTCACTCTTTTCTTTTCTCCAGTGAAAACAGACTTGATATAAATATTAGCCTGAATTCTTGACTTAAGAGTGAAATTGTCTATCTTATTGAGGTACATGGGACAGACACAAAAATTGCTAATTTTTTTTTCAGGAAAATGAGCTTTTTTATATAATACTTTATAATTTCTACGTTTTCATAAGTGAGCTTTTTTTTTTTCCTTCATGTGAGGCCTAGTGTGACTTATTTCTGGTTTATTGTCCCTTATCTGGAAACGTGTTTGATTTTTGGTATTTATAAAAAACTACATAGGAGATATTGTTTTTCCAACACAACAAATCATTAACTTTACAAAAAAATCTGGAGGCAGGGCCAAGATGGCGGAGTAGTCAGATGCTTCCAGTGAACCCTCATAACAAATACCCTAAAAAAAAAGTGATTCGATTATATATGGCCATCTGGGAGCCCTGAATATCAAAGGCAGAGTTGAGGAACTAGACTGAGTGGAAGGGGGAGGGAAAGATGGTTTGGAAGCAGCAAGGAGTTGCCAGAAGTAGCCCAGCAAGAGCCTGAGCCCTTTAGGCCTGATCAGCTTGGGGGTGAGCAGTGAGGCAGGCAAGCATCAGTGCTTGGGAGGTGTATTCCATACTGGGAGAGACCCATCCTCTGAGAGTCTACTCCACCACACGGAACCAGTGAGAAGTACCCCTCGACAAAAGATAAGTACTTGCATACAGCTTAACCGCGTGGATCCAAAACACCCACAAGAGGGAAAAAGCTCGCTCCTATTTACCTTCCTGGTCCCTGTGCTGCACTGGGTCCCAGACCCGCTTCAGCAATCGCCCACTCCCCTGGGCCAGAAGTAGGATCCAACACATGCCCTGAGCCATTCTCCCGGCCTTGAAGAGTGAACAAATTAACCAACAGGAAAAAATAAACTGCCGGCTCCCCTAAGCAAGGAACCCAGGGTAGGCATAGGTCCTTTGCCTAGGCACAGGCATAAGGGATCCATGGACACTGAGTTCCTTTCCCCCTGCAGAAACTTGTGTGGGCCCATTTCAACAGCATAGGCCCTCATTACCAAAGTACAACAGGGTACATACCTGCAGTCTAACTTCAAATGTTTCAGCTGTGAAGTGGCAGGTTTGTGACAGTTGACACAGCTCTGCCCTTTACACAGAGTCTTCACCTACACACATCAGGGGCCTGAGGACTTGTGGCTCCACCCACGCCACCTAGCCACCTGCAATAGGGGCCTAAGAATAAGAGGTGCCCCCCAGTCCTTACAGGCAACAACATTGGGTGCTCATAGTCTGGCTGCAAAATCTACCCACCTACGTGCTCTCGGGAACAGAGACATGCCTTCCTCCTGGACACTTGGGGACGGCAGTCAGCCGCCTGCCTTGCTCAGAGTATGTCCCCCTGCTGCAACCAGATGCCTCTGCCTATACCAATCACCTATGCATGTCTAGGACTTTAGGTGAGAGCCTCCACCACACACTTGGTGGCTATCTACCTGGGCACCTGAGCTGAATCCATACAGGAGGAGTGGGCAGACCCCTGAGCTCACATAGCTAGTAACAGATGTAACCACCTAGTGACAGGACATTAGAGCTTCAAAGGTGCCAATAATCAAACTAGCTCATTCAAGCAGCTTGTTTGGGCGTATCAAAACAAAACAAGAAGCTAGGACACAGTAAGCAAACAAAAAATAAACAAATAAAATAACTTATTGATGGCTGAGAGGCAACGGTCAATATCAAATCACATAAAGAGGCAATCCATGATGGCTTCAGCAAGCTCCCAAAATAAACAATCTATAAATTTTCCAGTGGAGGAAAATTTCTTGGAATTACCAGAGGCAGAATACAAAAGATTAATATACAGAACTCTTCTAGAAATTATGAAGGAAATTAAGCAAAATGCAGAACACGCAATAGAGGAAATTAAAAAGATTAGAGAAAAGCATAATGACAAATTCAACAGGCTGCAAGAATCCATAGAGAGACAGAAATCAGAATCCTGAAGATTAACAATCAAATTTCAGAGTTAGACAACTCAATAGAAAGTCATAGGAGCAGAACTGAGACAATGGAAGTCAGAATTAGGGAGAATGAAGATAAAGCACTTGACACTAACTTATCTGAGGAAAAATCAGATAAAATGATTAAAAAAAATGAAGAAACCCTAAGAATTATGTGGGACTCTATCAAGAAGAATAACCTATGAGGGATTAGAGTACAATAATGGGGGGGATAACAGAAAATACAGAGAGAATTGTTGAAGATTTGTTGGCAGAAAACTTCCCTGATATCATGAAAGATGACAGGATATCTACCCAAGATGCTTATCGAACCCCACATAAGGTAGATACCAAAAGAAAGTCATCAAGACATATTATAATCAAACTTGCCAAAACCAAAGATACAGGGAGAATTTTAAGAGCAGCTAGGGATAAACGAAAAGTCATCTATAAAGGAGAGTCAGTAAGAATAAGCATGGATGACTCAGCAGAAACCATGTAGGCAAGAAGGCAATGGGATGACACATATAAAGCATTGAGGGAAAAAAAACTGCCACCCAAGAATTATATATCCAGCAAAACCGTCTCTCAAATATGATTGCGAAATTAGGACATTTCCAGATAAAGGGAAGTTTAGGAAGTTTACGAAAACCAAACCAAAATTACAAGAAATACTAAAGGGTGTCCTTTTGTTAGAAAATAAGTAACATCGAATAACAACCCAAGACTAGAACACAGGAGAGACCAACCATATATCAACCCAGATAGGGAAGTCACAAAAGTAAACCAAAGCTAAAACACTGAAAACAGGGAAACAGATGTCCATATGTAAAAGATGACAACATTAAAACAAAAAGAGGGACTTAAAAAATGTAGACATAGACTTTCTTATGGAGAGGCAGTCAAGGCGATATAAAGAAATAAAAGACTGGTATAAACTTAGAAACAGAGGGGTAAATATTAAGGTAACCACACAGGAAACTAACAATCCTACAAGTCAAATTAATAAACTAGAAAAATATAAAGACTCAGCAAACACAAAATCAACAACAATGAAAAAGATCAAAAAGAAATACATAAAGAAAAATGACTCAGCACAGAAAATTAAGTGGAACAAAGAAACTGTGAACAACATACAAAAAAAGACATCAAAATGACAGCACTACACTCATACCTATCAACAATTATGCTGAATATAAATGGACTAAATGCACCAATAAAGAGACAGACAGTGGCAGAATCGATAAAAAAACACGATCTGTCTATATGCTGCCTGCAAGAGACACACCTTAGACTTAAAGACACAAACAAACTAAAACTCAAAGGATGGAAAAAAATATATCAAGCAAACAACACTCAAAAAAGAGCAGAAGTGGTAATATTAATCTCTGACAAAATAGACTTTAAAGTAAAATCCACCACAAAGGATAAGGAAGGGCACTATAT
>NW_004444075.1:875386-883319 GCF_000243295.1 Trichechus manatus latirostris
CTAGGAGCCCTAATACATGGCATAAGCAGAATACAAACCATAAGTAACAATGCACAAGTACCAGAATAGAGACTAGATAAATGGGAGGTCCTAAAAATCAAACACTTACGCTCATCAAAAGACTTCACCAAAAGAGTAAAAAGACAACCTACAGACTGGGCAAAAATTTTTCGCTATGACAAATCCGACCAGTGTCTAATCTCTAAAATCTACAAGATACTGCAAAACCTCAACAACAAAAAGACGAATAACCCAATTAAAAAATGGGCAAAGGATATGAACAAGCACTTCATCAAGGAAGATATTCAGGCGGCTAACAGACATATGAAGAAATGCGATCATTAGCCATTAGAGAAAAGCAGATCAAAACTACAGTGAGATATCATCTCACCCCAACAAAGATTGCACTAATCCAAAAAACACAAAATAATAAATGCTGGAGAGGTTGTGGAGAGACTGGAACACTTATGCACTGTTGGTGGGAATGTAAAATGGTATGACCACTTTGGAAATCGATTTGGCGCTTCCTTAAAAAGCTAGAAATAGAAGTAGCATATGATCCAGCTATCCCACTCCTTGGAATATATTCTAGAGAAATAAGAACCATCACACGAATAGATATATGCACACCCATGTTCATTGCAGCACTGTTCACAATAGCAAAAGTTGGAAACTTCCTAGGTGCCCATCAACGGACTAATGGATAAACAAACTATGGTATATCCACGCAATGGAATACTACGCAATGATAAAGAACAACGATGAAGCCGGGAAACATCTTTTAACATAGAGGAAGCTGGAGGTCATTATACTGAGTGAATTTAGTCGGTAACAGAAGGACAAATGTATAAGACCACTATTATAAGAACTCAAGAAAAGGTTTAAACACAGAAGAAAACATTCTTTGATGGTTACGAGGGTGGGGAGGGAGTGTGAGGGTTATTTACTAACTAGATGGTAGACAAGTATTATCTTAGGTGAAGGGAAGGACAGCACACACTACAGGGGAAGTGAGCACAACTGGACTAAACCAAAGTTAAGAAGTTTCCTGAATACAAACACTTTGAGGGACAGAGTAGCAGGGGTAGGGATCTGGGGACTATGCTTTCAGGGGAAATCTAGGTCAATTGGCATAACAAAGCTTATTAAGAAAATATTCTGCATCCCACTTCGGTGAGTGATGTCTGTGGTCTTAAAAGCTTGCCTGCGGCCATCTAAGATGCATCAATTTGTCCCAACCACCTGCAGTAAAGGAGAATGAAGAACACCAAAGACACAAGGAAAGTTATCAGCTCAAGAGACAGAAAGGGCCACATAAACCAGAGACTTCATCAGCCTGAGACCAGAAGAACTAGATGGTGCCCAGCTACCACCAATGACCACCCTGACAGGGAACACAACAAAGCGTCCCCGATGGAGCAAGAGAAAGGTGGGGTGCAGAACTCAAATTCTAGTAAGAAGACCAGACTTAATGGTTTGACTGAGACTGGAGGAACCCCGGAAAGCATGGCCCCTGAATTCTCTATCAGCCCAGAACTAAAACAATTTCGGAGGCCAACTCTTCAGACAGGGATTGGACTGGACTGTGGGATGTAAAGTGATACTCGTGTGGAGTGTGCCTCTTAGCTCAAGTTTATACAAGAGACTAAGTGGGCGGCTTCTGTTTGGAGGTCAGATGGGAAGGCAGAGAGGGTTAGGAGCTGGTTGAATGGACTTGAGGAATCAGGGGTGGAAAGGAGGAGTGTGCTGTCACAGTATGGGAAGAGCAAATAGAGTCACATAAAAATATATGTATAAATGTTTGTATAGGAAAAAATAAAAAATAAAAAAATCCAGGACTACCATTCTAAAAGGGTGTTGATTTTTCCCCAGAATAGGCTAAGGTCTTATCTTCTGGCCCAAACCTTATTCTCTGTTTACCTACTTTCACCTGAGAATATATCCCAGATCATGAGAATATTCTAAGGATACCAAATTTAATTCCCTGTTGCTTAAAATTGTCAGGTCCGTTGAGAAGCTCTGCAGCAGATCCTCTGTGGGTATGTCTGCTTGAAACCCCTGACCTGGGCTAGGTCCCTTCACTTAATCCTTGTTCCGTTTGAGATTCTATATAAGGCTTCTGTTTGTCACCACCATGTGAATACTTGTATCAAGATATAGGAGGGAGAATTCGGAGGCTAAATTGGGGATCTAGAGCAAAAACTTAGGCAGGTAATCCCACCTGGGCTTATAGCAGTGTGCCAGAAAACGAGTGGCAGAAAATCTTTCCATTTCAAAGCAAGGCTCCTTTTCTGCCTCTGAGTCTATTACTAGCCATCTCTCCATTTTCCTCAAAGCTCATCTGCCCCTGATTCCTTTACTGTGTTGCTGTTATGAGATCTTGAAACTGAATCATACTCTTTTGATAAATGTAGAACTAGACACTCAGGAATATGAAAAGAGTTTGCCAATAACCACCCCCCACCCCTCCACCAAAGCCCTACATTATATTCCTGGCTTAGAATGGCAAACTCAAAACAGACTGAGCTGTTCTAGAACAGCAAGGGGCAGTGGCAGTACACACTGTGTACAAGTCATAAACTGACTAAACCAGCAAATATGACAAATGTTGTTGGCATCATCTCTGTCCTACCTGTATTCTTAGTAAACCTTAGCCTCTTGCCATTTTTTTAAATAGTATAGTAAACTCCCTTGGTGATCCCAAAAATTATTCATGGCTCAGAGAAAAATATGTAATAAGGCCCACTATGCATGATATTTAAAGGAGTTTGTGGGAAAACTTTTTTTTTTTTTTCAGTATTTTTCAGTGTGTGGTCAGAATAATCTGGGGAGTTTATTAGAAATGTAAATGCATGGATCTTTCCAATGATCAGTTAAAGCAAAATCCGCATGAAATATATCAAACACAATATGTTATTAATGGTGATTTGAGTCCAGAAGTTAATGAATGACTGACATATATGAAAAGAAAAAGTAAACTGAAATAGACGTTATCCCTAAGGTAGCATCGCTCTTACTTGTCTGTATCAGTTGGAGAGAGAAGAAGGGAACTACAATTCACACCACAGTTGTGTGTGGTGAGGGTGATGCATGTCATCTCTCATGCAGATTGAAGTGGATAAAAGATTGATAACCCTGCTATAAAATCTTCACTTTAATCTTCAATATTATATAGCTTCTAGATAATGAAAAAATATATATGTAGAAGTCCAAGCTCTTTTCTCCCACATACATTTGCTTACTCATTTCCCCTAATCATTGTATTACAACATATTTCTTTTCAAAGAACACTGTCCAGAGTATCCTTCACCATGTTACCCATTGCCGTGGAGTGGATTCTGACTCATAACTAGCCTATAGGACAGGGTAGAACTGCCCCTATTGGGTTTCCAATGCTGTAAATCTTTACGGAAGCAGACTGCCACATATTTCTCCCTCAGAATGGCTGGCTGCTTGGTGGGTTCCAACTGCAGGCCTTTGGATTTGCAGCCAAGAGCTTTTAACAACTGTGCCACCAGAGCCACTTTTCACCATGTTAGACTGGCTCAGAAGTTTGTATATATACACAATAAACATACATATATAAAATAAAGTGTTTAAATCACACAGCAGTAAAAAGAAAAATTCACAAGGGAAATACTAAGTCACTTTATAAAGTTAATATATTAAGTGAAATAATACATTAAATATCCTTTATTTTTTTTTTTTAATTTTGGAGTTTAGTTTGACTTTTTCCTCCTCTCTTCATGTCATATTCACAGCCAGTATGTCAGCAAATCCTGTTGGCTCTACTTTCAAAATAAATCCCAATCCCATGATTTGTAATCCCATCACTGCTACCACTATTACCTGTCACCTAAATTTCTACAGTCTCCCAGATGTTCCCCTGGATTTCTTTATCCCTCCTTCTCCCACGCCATCTGCATATCTTAGTTTATTCTCAGCAAATCAGTTGAAATGATCCCATTAAAATGTAAGTCAAAACGTGTCACTCCTTCAATGGCTTCTCAACTCACTGAGGTGTAAACTAAAATCCCTTCAGTGATTTGAGTTAAAAACTTACAAGTCTTAACAGGATTTGGCCCTGTTAGTTCCTTGACCCCTTCCCCTGCCACTCTGTTTTGCTCACTGTAATCCAGCCACGTTGTCTTCTTGCTGTTACTTGAACATGCCAGGCCCAACTCCTAAGAATTCTGTTAGGGTAAAATTGTCCTAGTAGCTCCCTTCTAGTTTGGATGGAAGACAAGAATGTATGAAAGTTATATTGCTGTATCCATTTGCTAAAATAATTCAGACCTTTCCATTAGAACATGGAAAGCTTCCTTTGATGACAAAGAAGTAGGACTGTGTCTATACAGGTAAGCAGTGTCTCAGGATAATGCCCTACCTGATTTCTATGAATTACAGACTTCTTTGCCAAAAAGATTCAATCTAAACCATTCCTATAAGTTGTATTACAGATGATGATCCTCTTTTGGAAAAAAGGGTAGCTCAGAGCTATATACCCAGTTATTATATTGAAGTGTGTCGGGACAAATCATGAAAGAATCTGAAGATCAGTCTGACAATATTGGATTTGACTGGACAGTAAATAACCATTATAAATTCTACAGCAGAACATTGATCTGATAAATATAATGTTTGAGAAAGATTATCTTAGCGGCCCTATATTGTTTTGGTGAGAGTAGGGGAAATATTAGAAATAGGAGAAAGAATTTTAAGTATGTCCAAGCATCATTGCACATTGTTCTAGTGACTTGGGAAGTGTGTTTCCAAACTAGTTGTGGATGAATGGGAAGAATCACCTCTGACTTCTGACTGGTCAGGAAAATTATTTAGAGACCACCAAATGTCAAAAGCTGTTTGCAGTCATTCCTTCGTTCAGCAAACAAGGACCTCAATGTAAGCATTAAAGCAATTATGAAAGCACAGATTTTTTTCTCCATCAAGAAATTTCCTGAATACTGTGCTGAAGGTTATGATAGAGGAATCAGTAGTGCACTATAATGATACAGACAGTAACATTTAAATCAATGAGACAGTGGTTTGAAGTTATTTTTCTTTCTCCTCTGTCATGGACTGAATTATGTCCCCCCAAAAATGTGTGTGTCAGTTTGGCTGGTCCATGATTCCCAGTATTGTGTGATTTTCCTATATGTTGTAAATCCTGCCTCTATGATGTTAATGAGGGAGGATGGGCTGCAGTTGTGTTGTAAGGCAGGACTCAATCTACAAGGTTGGATTGTGTCCTGAGGTAATCTCTTAAAATATAAAAGACAGAAGTGAGCAGAGAGACATGGGGACCTCATACCATCAAGAAAGCAGTGCCGGGAGCAGACACATCCTTTGGTCCCGGGTCCCTGCACAGAGAAGCTCCTAGTCCGGGGGAACATTGATGAGAAAGCTGACAGAGAAAGAAAGCGTTGCCCTGGAGCTGATGACCTGAATTTGGACTTTTAGCCTACTTTACTGTGAGGAAATAAATTTCTCTTTGTTAAAGCCATCCACTTGTGGTATTTCTGTTATAGCAGCACTAGATGACTAAGACATCCTCAGTATGCTTGAGGGGCATACACAGTCCATGGTGATCTCAGGAGTCATGATTCTCAAAGGGCCCAGTGCCTGGGGAAGAAGGATGGAAGGAGTGGTGTCCCAGCAGACTCTCTGGGAAACAAAGAGTTGGGACAGGTAGTAAATAGTCCCAAGCAATTTGGATACAACCGCCTCATGGGTAAAGTGGTCTGAGTCCTTGGAGTGCCTTGAGCTAAGCTGTGCAGGACCTTAGAACTTCTTACCAAAATAATGTCCTAGGTTTTTTTTTTTTTTTTTTTAGGTTTTCTTTCATTATGTTTTATTTGCATTTACTTGCTCAAAAAGTTCACTCTCCCCATGCCCCTATCCCATTTCTCTGGCTAGAGATAGAAGGAAACCCATTTGAAGAGATGAATGCTGGAGTCAGCCTATGTGTGAAAATAGGTCTCTTGTAGCCTCTTGGGCCAGAGAGTTTTGTTTCCTCTGTTAGTTACTGCTTTGTAGAAAGCCAAGTGAGGGTCCTATGCTTAATGCTGGATTATCAGGAAAGTTCTCTCCCACTCACAATTCATTCACTAAAACATGGCAGTGTCCTCTTCTGTGACTATTCTCTTTTTGTCCGGAGTAGTACTGGTTACATAAAATTTTGTGAGCCATATCTATTAATAGCTGATTCCAGAGATCAGCTTACTTATACATACATTGTCCTCATACTTTATGAGCAAGTATTTGCACTGTTTTGCCAGAGGCAAAAAGATCCATTTCTCCTATGTAATTAGATGTTATAGCATATTTTACATTTCATTTAGAGTTGGCATTACTTAAAATCAAGGAGCCCTGGTGGTGCAGTGGTTAAGCGATCAGCTACTAACTGAAAGGTCTGCAGTCCGAACCTACCAGCTGCTCCATGAGAGAAAGACATGGAAGTCTGCTTCTGTAAGGACTTACAGCCTTGGAAACCCTATGGTGCAGTTATCCTCTGCCCTATAGGGTCGCTATGAATCAGAATCAACTCAATGGCAATGGGTTTGGTTTGGGTTACTTAAAATCTAGAAAATATTTCTTTTTATTGATATGAAATCATCCCCGGTGAAAGAAATATAAAACCCTTCAGCTTGTCAAATCTGATTTACTGTACTAGGAACATATCTCTAGCATATTAGGGATGATCCTTTTCCACTTTTTACCATCTTCCCTAAATAGTCTTTAACTAGAACTGAAATGTAGCCTATGATTATATCAAACGATCATATTATGTATAAGTAATGCAAGTAAATAGTCACAAGTTAAACATTGCTTCTAGTAAAGATAAGTCTGGAAATTGTTTTACAAAAATGTTTGTTCGAAACATTTTTAAACTTTGTACATAGTCATGTTTTTCAAACAAAATGAAATAATTTTATTTCTCATTTTGTTATTTTCAAAGTATATATACATATTATATATTTTTTTTCTTTTATCCTTTCTTAGTGTGCACTGGTATGTGAATGTACAGCCCCAGAAAGTGTGAGCGGAAAAGATAACTTACCTTTTTTGAATGCAGGTATGTACCTCAGTTTTGGATACTTAAATTAGTTTCATATGAACATAAATTTTAATTTCCTACAAATTTAACGCTGAACCTGGGCAGCATTCTCACAGAATCATTGGTGGATACTTACAAAATGAACTGGTAATCATGAGGAGCCAGCATGAATTCAGTAGGAAAAAGTCATAGCCTCATTTGTACATTCCTGGTTGTGTATGTATGTACTGTGTTACTTACAGTAATATATTAGAATTTCAACAAAACACTAAACAATGTTATTCAACGATGACCTTACGAATTAAACTGAGACATGTGGTACAGTTCAAAAATATCTGATAATAGGTACATTGTTGTTGTTAGGTGGTGTTGAGTCAGTTCCTTCTCACAGCGACCCTACGTACAGCAGAACAAAACACTGCCCGGTTCTGTGCCATCTTCACAAATGTTGCTATATTTGAGCCCATTGTTGCAGCCACTATGTCAATCCATCTTGTTGAGGGTCTTCCTCTTTTTTGCTGACCCTGTAATAATAATAATAATAATAATAATAATAATAATAATAATAAGTGTGCATAAAATTATATAACTAATTTGTGAATTATAATGTAAGGTATAATAGTATTAATCATAATAATTATAGTAATAAATGATGGCTATTACAGTGATAGGTGCTATAGTAAAGATTTTACATGCCTTGCCTTACCCTCTGAAGTATGTTATGAGGAAGGTACTATCACCTCCGTTTTACAGATGAGGAAATTTCTCTAAATCATCTACCTAGTAAATATGGATCTAGAATTCATACCTGCTTTTTTTTTTAATTTAATTTTTTTTTATTTTACTTCAGGTGAAGGCTTACAGAACATATAGTTT
>NW_004444075.1:883985-930433 GCF_000243295.1 Trichechus manatus latirostris
GCTCACAGGCTTTTAAGACCCCAGACACTACTCACCAAGGTAGAATGTAGAGCATTGTCTTTATAAGCTGTGTCATGCCAATTGAGCTAGATGTTTCCCGAGACCATGGTCCCCACAGCCCCCCGCCCAGCAATTCAGTCCCTCAGGGAGTTTGGACGTGTTCATACCTGCTTTTGACTCCATAGATTTTGCTCTTCAATTCCAGGCTATGCTATTACTAAGAAGACATTAATTAACAACTTAGTGTCACAGTAGAATAGGCTTTCGTAGTTTTCTTTACCCTTTCCTGTTAAACATTTAAGCAATGACATAGGATGATAATCAGATTAATGAATGATAAAGAACTTCCACAGCTCACTAATACATAACCCTAAACTATTGGCAGTTTTGCCCTGCTGGGGAATCCACTGATAATAGGGAATGGAGAAAGGGCAGATTTCTTCAAGGCATACCTTTAACTATTTTTAGCACAGAAAACCCAAAATAAAATTTAATTGACAAAAATGTAAAAAATAAAAATAAAAATAAATTAACTGTACTTATGTAGAATGAGGGATCACACCAAAGAAGAACAGCTGCTGCTTCTCAACCTATATATATATATTTTAATTAAGGTTGTAATATTGGGATGGGTGTGCCTTAACCATTCTATTCAGACAGGAAATGGTCAAGCACATAAATTCAGTGGAATGACAGAGATGGCAACAAATTCTTCTCATATCTTAGTGAATGAGGGAGACAGGGCTTCCTTACAGCTAGTGTGAACGCGTGTGGGGAATTGAGCACAATACCTACTCAGTAAGAGTGTGCTGCTACTTTCAGAATAGCTAATAGGAGCTGAAGCTACAGTTAATAGAAGCAGGCCTTCATCTTAGAGACTCAGAAATGTTACTTCTCTGAGATTGTGTCATCAGTACAGGTAAAACAATACATTCTCACTCTTCAGAGGCAAACAACTGCAAGATTACTTTGTTATTTTCCATGACACCTGCAAGAAGATGCCTTTTTCTAAATCTCCAAAGCTTTCAGGGTGTAAAAAACAAGGAGATTGTCTCAAAGAGAGTGTGCTCCGCCTGACTTAGAGAAAGGCCATGGCCTAAGGCACCCTTGTCCTATAGCAAAAGCTCATGTCCCCTTTTAGCCCCGCTTCAAATAGGCCTTTAGAAACACCATTCAGAATCAGTCACTCAAATTTCTAACTGAGCAACTGCTTTTCAGAATTTTTTTTTTAAAGGGTATTCACCCTTAGATATAAGATGAAACAAAATGACCTTTAAGAGAAAGCTTCAAATTCTAAGATTCTCTGAGATTTCATGCAA
This sequence comes from Trichechus manatus latirostris, assembly GCF_000243295.1. Lineage (NCBI taxonomy): Eukaryota > Metazoa > Chordata > Mammalia > Sirenia > Trichechidae > Trichechus > Trichechus manatus. The sequence continues at coordinate 885,305 of NW_004444075.1, forward strand.
AATTCAGTTTTGCTAGTGAATGGTTAAACTCGGGTGATGACATCTAGGTTTGCACATTCAAAGATTATGATCAGTGTTCTTTATCTTAAATATGTTGTTGTCGTTAATTACCATCAAGTCAGCTCTAGCTTGTCGTCTTCCAATGTATAACAGAACAAAATCTTACCTGGTCCTTTCTATACCACATTCATGATCACTGGTATGTTGGGGTCCATTGTTAAGGCTATTGTGTCAATCCATGTCATTGGGGGTTTACCTTGTTTTTGCTGACCCTCTACTTTACCTAACTTGATGCCCTGATATTAAATGCAAATCCCATGCCAGTACCATAAGACTACCAGTTAAGGCCAGTGTGGTTAAAATATCTAAAGTATTATCAAAGGGTTCGCCTTACATTTATTTTTCAAAGTGAAAGCTGACCAAACATTTATTTCTTAATTTTAATATACCCAGATAATAGATTTCATTTGCTAAATGGCAATTTTAAAAATAAAGCTGAGTGTAGTGATATTACCCATTGCCATCGAGCCGATTCCAACTCATAGCAACCCTATAGGACAGTAGAACTGCCCCATAGGGTTTCCAAGGAGTGGCTGGTGGATTTGAACTGCTGACCTTTGGGTTAACAGCCGAGTTCTTAACCACTGTGCCACCAGGGATATTAAGTGCAGGTTAAATACTGTTTAAATAAATAACGTCAATATCAAAATATTTACACTATAATTATGAGTTTTTTTATGGACTCACTCATGAAAGCTTTGCAATTTTTTACACACATAAAAGTAAATGCCATATTAAGTTACTAACTGGCTTAGCAAAAATTTCAAAGTGAAAGAGAGAAGTGGGTCTTTAAGTAAGCAAATATGTTACCTAACGAAGAAGAGACACAGGGGAGAGAGGAAAATAAATCTGCACCTCCTAATACCTGTTTCATAAACTCTGTAAGGCATGAATCTTGGAAACTACTAATTCTCCCAGATTAAAAAAAAATAAAACAATTTGCCATGGTGTCAATTTTGACTCATGGCGACCCCATGTGTGCAGAGTAGAACTGTGCTCCACTCAGTTTTCATGGTTGTGACCTTTCAGAAGCAGATCGCCAAGACTTTACTTCTGAGGCTCCTCTGGATGAGTTTGTAACCAAGTGCTTAACTACGTGCTTCACTCAGGGACTCCTTCTTCCAAATTAAAACCAAAACCCATTGCTGTCATGTCAATTCTAATGCATAGCGCCCCTATAGGACAGAGCAGAACTGCCCCATAGGGCTTCCAAGGCTGTAATCTTTATGGAAGCAGACTGCCACATCTTTCTAACTGCCGACATTTCCATTAGCAGCTGAGTGCTTATCCACTGAGACACAAAGGCTCCTTCTTCCAGATTACTAGGGTATTATTCCTTATATGTAAATTGTAATAAGCAAAGATAACTGACACGTAATTGATGGGGGCAGCTGCATTCTACAATTTAAATCTACTTATTTAGTGGAGTGGAAGATGATTATAGTTTTTCTCCTTTCGTGGAGCACGGAGGTGACAGTTTTGGTGGTGATACCTCACCCCCAGTTTACATTTCTAAATGTCCTTAGTCCATGCAACATCGAATAGCACTGAACCTAGGCTACAAACATTTTCTTTGGATCTTTTTATACTAGGGAAAAGTCAGACTAAATTAAAGATAAATGTTATAAGGTCTAGATTAAAAAAAAATTTAAAGCCCTAGACGTGAACTGTTTCTGTCCAAAACATAAATGTGTATTGCACAGGTAGAGAATATGTATGGCTTTGGCCTATGTGTACCTTTGTCTTTTTTCCTGTTTATTTATCTATCTAAACTCAGCAACTTTGGAGTTAATCCATTATGTTCCTATGTTTTGTTTTGTTTTTTTAATCTGTAGGCGAAGGGGACTGTTGACATTATTCCTAAGTCTTTATATTAATATATTATATGGAACTTGCCAGCCTCGAGTGAGTTATGAAGTGCTTATTGAATAAATGGAAGAGAATGTCATATCTCATAGCAGCGCTTCACTGTTCTATTTATATCTCTAGAGGTTTCGTTTATCATTCAAGAAATTGACTTATCTATTATAAAACTAAAAAGAAAAATCTCTTCCCCCTAATTTCTTACCCTTTTCATGGCCTGTTCGCCTTACAATCTGAACGTGTATATTGGGATTCAGGGGAATTGGGGAAAGAAGAAGAGAAAGGATGATAGCAAGGAGTGGGGGTAGAATTTACGTTCCCATAAGAGAGATATAGCAGTACCTTAGCTCTGTGGGAAAGCATTCCCTTTATCTATTGGACTTCATATTACCTGAAACAAGACACAGTAGAAGATAGTACATATTAGAAATAAACTCTTGTTTATTTTGACTTTCTAATTAGGTAATTCATAAAATAAAGAGTATATTTACCTCTTTAATTATTTGCTTATTTAAGTAAGATGGTAAGAAATGAGTAAGAAAGCTTAAAAGTATTTGCTATTGGAGGTTGGGAAGTGGGAGGAATTAATTTTGAATGTAGGAAAGTGCAGATGGTAGGGTCTCTTATGTGGTCATAGAGGTAGGTTTTCCTGCTAAGTCACATTAACTGAGGCACCTTGTCTGCATCTGAACAATAACATATGGGCTCTTGTGGTATAAATATAATAAACGGGCTTCAAGGCCCAGATTTTCCAACCAGCAGTGTGACCCTGACGGACAGTTCAGCCTCTTTGGGCCTCAGTTCTTTTAAAATTACCAAATCAACCTGGATAGTCCTTAACTTTGTTTTTGACTCTCAAATGTTTGAAGTCTGTACAAACAGGTAGGCACTTGGCTGCTAACCAAAAGATTGGAGATATGAGTTAACCCAGAAGAGCCTTGGAAGAAAGGACTGGTGATTTACTTCTGAAAAATTATCCTTTGAAAACCCTATGGAGCACAGTTCTACTCTGACCCCCCTGGGGTCACCATGAGTTGGAGTCAACTCAAAGGCAACTTTTTTATTTTTGTTTTGTTCTGTTTTGGTTTTTGAGCATAGGTTAGCTTTTGCTGTTTTTCTTCTTTCTACAAGCATTTCATAAAACTATTCATTTTAATCAGTTTCACATGGAATGGCATGAGTTCTTGATCATTTACAGTTCTCTTTCTCAGAAATTATCATTTACATTTAAGAAGTCTGACCAGAGATATTTATACCTTCTAAAAATTTTTGTCAAGAGGACAGATCTCTCAAAATTTCTTAATTCTCCCAATTTTCTCCGCAAAAGTATAATTCTACAGAGTATTTCAGCCCATGAAATCTGAGGAGCAAATGGGCCCTGTCACAAAGTTTCCTATTATTTTCACATTTTGAGTGAGTTTCTCCCTGTCAGCAAGCATTAGGTCTGATACAGCATCTTCCTTGGTTGAATTCTATACTTCTTGAGCCATAAAATTGTCCTTTATATTCTTTAAAGACTACTTTCATGCTGTACATTAACTGTGTGTACTGTCCTTCATATTCACAGAGGGTATATCTGACAGGGGTGATTTCCATGGCTGTGTAAATTGGAATCTAAACAAAGATGAGGGGACTGCACTGCTATCAGTCATAATTACAGTTCTCCAATTTAGGGAGTTTACTGGTGTTTGTGCTTCTTGCTTCACAGATAAACCAAATCTTTTCTTAAGATAAGCCACTGTATCATTGACTCTTTTTCCCAAAACAAGGTTCAACCATCTACTACTGTTGCTTTGCAGAAGATGCTCGACTATAATCTTAAGAAGAAACACGGCTTGTTTATTTCTCTATCGCCAATGCCAGCATACAATAGGAACTAAATAATTGCTTGTCAAATTGCTCATAATAGGTGCATCCTATCACTTAAATTTCTGTTCCAGGCAACAGAAACTGCATTGCTATTCTCCCCATAAGAAAGATGTTCAAATTTAATTGTTTTAGGTTTGGAATAAAATGATTTGATTACTTTCCTTCAAAATTATTATGGAATTTCTCATTTTAAAACTTTTTATGCTTCATGTAATGCCATAGTTTTTAAGTGCCTTTCACAATACTACACAGCTGAGTTAAATATTGGGATAACATTCTCATTGCTATCCCCCCCTATTCAAAGCAACAGATGATTCAGAGTATTTTAAGAATTTTCAAAACTATTTCTTTCTATACTCATTTTGACACCCAGTGAGTTCCAGTCAAAAGTCAAATTCCCAGATACTTTCTCCTTTTTCTAAATCTCCTACCTTACCAATGTCAGATGATAATTTTTTATGTTAGCAAAGGTATCTCTCTTTTTTTATTTTCTCCATACTAGTTTAAATATATTTTGCCCTTGATTTTAAAACTCTCTGGTGTGTAAAACTAGGGGCCATTTTGGCTTGTAGCATTGGTCCATGAGCCTTTTTACTTACTCACCACATTTCTTTGCCCTTTACTCCTTGAACAGATGTGAGCACTTTTGCTCACTTTGTTTTTTGGGATTTCCATATATTTTCATTACCGTGTACTAACATATTTAGGATGCTAAGTAGCTTCAAATGGAATACTGAATTTCACTATCTAAACTTACTTGACTTAATGGAATCATCTCTTAGATGCCTTTAAATGCTTCAACAATCTTCTTGTTGTGAGTTGGTTTCTCTCCTCCCCTCCCCACCTCGGATAATCTGGAAGACAAATAATAAAGGCAAGAAGATGATATAGGGAAAAGGTTAGCATTTTATGGAAAAATGTGAGGAGGCCTTTCTCTCAATGATGGTTCAGCCTTCTGTCATTCTGATGCCTGTGTTCTTCTTTGAAGTTGGACTTTCAATTGTGTCCTTCCTTCCTGCATTGTCCACTTTCAGTTGACACAGTTGTTGGTGTTGCAATTGTTTGCTTCATGGGAAAAGTAATGATATGAAACGTCTGAAATTCAAGGTCTATCTCATCTCTGAGGAATGTTTGCATTGACTAGGCACTATGCTAGGTGCCAAGGAAACCTGGTCGTGCAAAAGTTAAGCGCTTGGCTACTAATCGAGAGGTCGGCAGTTTGAACCCACCCGCCACTCTGCAGGAGAAAAATGTAGCAGTCTGCTTCTGTAAAAACTTAAAGCCTTGGAAACCCAAGAGGCAGTTCTACTCTTCCCTATAGGGTCGTTATGAGTCAGAATTAACTCTACAGCAATGAGTATGCAATGGGTCCCTGGGTGTGCAAACGGTTAATGAACTCTTCTGCTAACCAAATGGTTGGAAGTTTGAATCCACCTAGAGGTGCCTTGGAAGAAATGCATAGAGATCTACTTCTGCGAAAGCACCCATGAAAACTCTGTAGAGCACAATTCCACTCTGACACACATGATGTCACCATGATCTGAGTCAACTCGATGGTAACTGGTGCTAGGTGCAGGAGATAAAATGATAAAACAAGGAAAGTAGCACAGTACTCACTTTAGCAAAGCTCACATTCTAATGGGACACAGACCAGTAAACAGACTATTGTAATGTAGTTGGTAAGCACCACAGTAGAGATGGGGTGTGGAAGTCAAAGAAGAGGTACCTGTAGGGACAGAGGTGTTGGAAGTCAAGGAAGGTTTCCTGGAGAAGGTGCTAGCTGAAATGAGTTTACAGGATGACTAGATGTAACCACGAAAGAAGGGAATACCTTGAACAGAGGTATATTGGCAAGAAATAACTTGATGAGGGCAGTGAATTGCAGATCATTCTAGGTTTCTTAGCATGAAATATAAGCTGGCTTCTCTCTGTTTCAATTGTGTCTTTTACTTTACTGATGGAAACAAAATGAATAGAGCTGAAGCAAATTCTTTTCTGATCATCCAATATCCAAAATCCAAATTCTATAGACGAAAATCACCAATTGGAGACCAAATGCCTACAAATATCACTTTTATGTTTTATTCCAACATCTAAATAGTTTTTTCTAGTTCTTGGCCTTAAATTGAAGATAGAGGGCCAGGAGCTTGTGTGTTTGGCTGAACTAGGGAAGAGTGCTTTGTCCAACTCAGCTTATATCCTATTTCTTCTCCTTTTTATTTAATTTAATTTTATTTTTTACATTTAAAAAAAACAATAACAAACAGGGTTTCATAACATACCTAGAGAAAAAGTATAAATTTCTTGGGGGGTTATTTTTTTAAAACAATTTATGTTATCATTATTATTTTTAAAGAGATAACTGTTTGCTATATTTTTTGAAATTCTTTTATTATTTTTCTTACCTTTTCTTTTCTGTAGCCATGCTCAGGGTAGTGTTTTGTGATCTCTGTTTAGGCTTTTCCATTCCCATTCATTCTTGAGAAAAAAAAAAAAGAAACCTACACTTGAGATGTATATAAATCTAAGATATTTTCAAGTACAAATGAGGGAGTGTCAGTGTGTAATTGGATTACAAAGACTTATCTTTAGTAAGTATAGTGCAGCGTTTGCAAAATAGGCAATATATGTACATTCAGCTGAATAATTAAACTATTAAATAACTGTATAATTAAAAGCTACAGAATGAATGGACTCTACAAGAATCTTCAGTACATTAAAATAATGATTTTGTAAGACCTGAAACCATTAAAGTCAGACTCCATTTAAATATGTAACTTTTACCACATCCTGAAAGCAAGAGAGCGTGTGAAGATAATCACAAATGAACTGGCTCTGTAGACATATAAAAGACAGCCAGATACAGCCAGGTAAAATGAGTGTTTTGAGCTTTTTGAGGATCCCTAGGTCTCTGAATACTAACTTGCAAAGTTTCTTGCCCAATCCACTGACATTCTTAACACACCTTTATATACAGAAAGGGAAAAGAGAAAGTCATCTCTCTGGCTTACCTTTTCTGCTTAGGTTGCTTGAACAAAGCGGACTTTTTTATTCATTATTTATGTGTTGGCTTGATTGAACATTTACTTGGCATCTTTACTTTGGATATTTCAGAATTGCAGCGGCTTGATTTCACAATTGCTGAATGCAGGTGGCATGTTACCTTGTTAAAATGTCCCTTTTACAGAGCCCAGGAGAAACAATTTAGAAATTTGAGTTGTGCTGCAACTTTGGAGGAAAAAACCCTGTCATTTACATTCTTTCCTTATGTTCCTCCCAGGAGATGGACCTCAAGGGGAATTTATCAAGATCTCAAGGGGAATTTATGAAGATCTAGGCCATTTTAGAGCTTTACCCCTATTAACACTTCACAAGACCATGATGTATCTAAAATATCCCAACTCCTTTTCTCTTGGTAGAATGTATCACATGATCTTTCTAGCAATTGTTTTGGCATACTCCGTAAAAAAAAAAATACAGTAACACACACAGCGCTCACCTTAAAAAGAACTTAAAACAAGTGTTACATAGTTATTATTGCTGGGAGGAGCCTATTGTATGGCCAGGAAAGCATCTCCTGTATGAAGAAATGTTTGGCACCAGTGGGGAACCATAGCTGAAAGTGACAGGCTCATTTATACAGCTGGAGCTTGTGTGCAGAATTGTTGAAATTGTATCTCTGCTACAGAGGAGAAGCATTAGAAAAAAAGTTGACAAAAGCATTCATCATTTGTAGCCCGTTGTTGAATATTTGATGCCTGAATACTATGCCTTTCTTTTATGTGAGGATGACAAAACCTCCCCATCATCAACCCAGCAAGAATTTTGAGTTGAGAACATCTTATCTGGTCTTTTTTTGTAACAAATTTGCGTGGCCATTAGAAGTCAGATCATATTTATTCACTTTTAAAATCATACCACATTATATGGTATTTTATGTTTCACAGAAAGTGTTCTTACTTCATACATAGTAGATATTCAATATGGGTTCCTGCTGGATGGATCAAACTATAGTGATAGTGGGAAGGTGGATCCCAATATATCTACATTGAGATCCTGATAAATACATACAATTTTAGGACTTACTTTTGGAGACCTATGAGTTTGAAAAGATCGGAACATTATTGGGATTTTTTTGAATGATTAGGTTGCCTAATTATTTGGTTATTTGCCCTGTTTTCTTTAAAGAGAGCAAAGTTCCCACAGTCCTTGGATGATATGTACTGGGTGGTCAGAGGAGTGTTCCGGAGCTCATTAATCAAACTGCCCTTGATTTCTGCCTAAGCTAGTTCAACAAAGGTTTATATTTAGAATACGTTGGGGAGCATTAAAATGAAAACAGTAAAATCAGAAGTTGAAGGACTTTCTGGGGACCAACAGAGAAAATTAAGAATTTTCATAGGTTGTGATATAATTCAAAATATACATTTTCTAAAAAAAAATTGCTTTATAAAAGGCAAGAAAAATCCAAGAATTTTTAACCCACAGTTTGAGAGATACAAAGATTCTGTGCACTCTTTGAGATAAAACAAAAGTTAAAAACCAGAACAAAAATATAGATATAGGAAGATAAACATAGACACACTAAGTAAATGGGTATTTACATAAGTTACTAAGGAGAAACTTAGGCACTTCAGAAATAGAATTTTTGTCTTACCGTAAAAGGATGCGTTTATATTCCTAATCATGTTAGATATATTAGAATTCATGAGATCCAATAAATGGTTTAACCTGACGGACACTGTATTGAATTCTACATATAGTTTTTTCCTTCTCAAACTCTAGAGATATGACAATAAAGGCTGTAGTAAAACTCTTATATTCTTGAAATATTGTCACTTAAAAAATGAATAAAACTTTACAGTTTCTTTCATTGATTGGCTTTAAGTTCTTTCAGCTGACGGAAAATAGGTATAATGAACTTTTCATATGTATATGTGACCTAATCTAATAGACAAAACTTTAAAGATTATATTTTGAGACTTTTTATTTTCAGGTATAGAAAGTCGAGCTAACACAAAGGATTGAACTGTCAAATCAGATGCACAAGTAACAGAGATATACCCAGTATCAATCTTTATTAATAATTTCAAGGATACAATCAATCAAGAGGCATCAGTGAGGCAGAGAGGTCAGAGACATCCTACATGAATCCTCAGGTCCCTTTTCTCATCGAACATGCACAGTCTGGTCCAGAATAGTAGATAAAAATGTCACAGAGCAGAGGATTGTTTGGTTTATGAAACATCTCCCATTTATAGCCCAGCTACATGACATTTTCTAGAAAGTCATGCCTCATAAATCCATAGATTCTAAATTTCTTTACTATAAACAATCCTTAACCAGAGACATCTGGGTAAGGGCATGCCGTAGATAAGAAAATATCATTAGTCTATTTACCAGGAGTTCCAGTTACCATCATATTTATTATGAGAATAGACCGGTCACCTGCCCTGTAAAGCAAGTGAATGGATCACAGCCAAGCCACTTTAACTCCTTCCTTGCCAGAAGCCTATCAAGGCAGGGCATTTCGTTTGTTTAGAGTACTGCATGTTACTGTATGATTTCAACTTTTTTTCAAATGCCATACAGTCATAGTAAGTAGAAGATCATTGTTTCATAGGTACATTGAGCCATTGGTAGTTTGATCATTCTGGCTTGTAATTAGTTCAATGACTGTAAAAATGCAATGATACCTTTAGAATTTAAGATTAGTAATATAATGGTCCCATATGGCTATAAAGCATCATTATGAATTAAATCCTATTTATCTATTATTAATGTAGTCACACCAGATGCCTGCCTTTTATATCCTTCACCATCGTGTTACTTTCAAAATTTCTGTGTCTTCCTGTTTTAGATGTGTCTTGTACAAGAGCATATGAGTAAATTTAGTTATTGTTATGGATAGTTAGTGAGACCATGTTTGTCTTTTAACTTGAGAATTTAGGACAATTTTTATTAAATGAAATTATTAATAATTTTGGAATTCTGCTGTCTTATTTAGTGCTTCCTCTTGTCTACATGTTTTTGTTTCATTTCCCTTCTCTTTCATTTGTTCCTCTTTGTATTGTTGAATTTTGTTTTTGTTTTATTTGTTCTTATTTATTTATTTTTACTTACGTTTCCATTTCCTCGATGGTTATCCTAGGTATTTTTTTTTTTTTAATATGCACAAGTAACAAAGCCTACAATTTAAGTTCATCCCTAAATGATATTAGGAATTTAGAACACATTGATTCTAATTACCTTACCTTACCTCTAGTCTCACATACTTTTGTCATCTGATTCATTTGTTCTATTTAGATTTTTAATACAATAAATAAGGTACTGTTGTTTTATACATTTAATATTTGTTTAGATATACTTACATTTCTCCCAGTCATTTGTTCCCCATTTCTTCTTAAATTAAGACCTTCCATCCTTATCCTGAAGTTTATCTTCCATAATTCCTTGAGACTAACAATGGCAAACTGTTTTACTTGATTTAAAAATGAATTCACTTTGCACTTGCTCTTAAATAGATAATTTCATTGAGCCTGCAATTCTAGATTTTTAAATATTCTCTCTCAACATACTGGAAATATTCTACTGTCATCTAGCTTCCATTGGTTTTGCTGAAAAATGCGCCTCTAATTTGTGGTAGAGGGTAGGGGACTACTTGAGTAAGTTTGCTGCCAGATTTACATCTGTTGGTTGAAGAATGCGATGTTTGATATCAAGATTTCTGACGTGGTACTAAATCTGATGAGGGTATAATCCTGGAAATGGATGGTTGCAGATGAGTGAATGAATAGCTTCTCATTTTAATTTTCAGAAAGGTATTATGTGTTTAACCAAGTAATGAATGAGATAAATTTTTATATAACCCTAAAATTTTGAAAGATGTTTGTTTCTTATATATTAAGAAGACCTAGCCCATATACCATATTCAGTATTAGTTAAAGCCATACATCCACTTCAATATCTACTTCCATCATTCATCAGCTTTATTGATAAACTGGAGCCAAATAATTATAGATCCTTGACTGGTAATTGATCTGATATTGTATTTCCCATTAAGCTTTGGTGAATGGGTTTAACAAAGACATTCATTGCCTAACAGCAATGGAAATAAAGTTCTGACCTGAAATATATACCTTCGAAGTGTGGTGGGAGTGCTGGTTTCATGAAAAAATATTGAATACTGAATTTTATCTTAATATCTAACCTTATCTTCTTTTCCTAAATATTTTTAAACCCTGGGTTGCATGACCTTACTACTCTCCCTCCCCTGATCATTGCCCACCCACCCTAAATCCGCAGTCTCTTCATAGTCTCCCTGCCTTGTTCCTGGTAATATATGGTTTCGGAAAAGTGTATTGACTTATTGGCACCAAAATATTCACAGTATTTGAATTTTAAAAGATTTTAAGTCACATGAATGAATCTTGCTGACATTTTAGAAATAAGTTATTTTTGGTAGTTAGACCTTTAAACCTCTATAACAGTATCACAAAAGTTGTTGCTGTTGGGTGCCGTTGAGTTGATTCCAACTCATAGCAACCCCATTTGACAGAGTATAACTGCCCTATAAGGTATTCTAGGCTGTAATCTTCATGGAAGCAGATTGTCAGGTCTTTCTCCTAGCAGAGCCACTGGTGGGCTTGAATTGCATACCCTTTGGTTAATACCTGAAGGCTTAACCATTGTGCCACAACAGCTCCTCATAATATTAAATAGGTAAAGTTGACTAAGGGTGATTGGAAGAAATTCATAAATACATTTGCCCAAAGTGTGTATTATGTGTATGTACATTTACTTATCTATATTCGTGGATACTTTTATCTTTGTACAAAATTTAGAAGGAATGAATAGGTGGTAGAGAACCAGTCACCATGTTTATGAATTAGAGAGCAATGTATTTTTTTAATTTAATAAAAACTGTATGTCCTCGAAGCTACTGAAAAATTAGAGATGTAAAAGTAAATGCTTAGAAATTAAAAACAAAACAAAACAATAGATTGTCATAAAAAACAAATTTGGGGACAAATAATTAGACTGGTAACCTGATTAGTGATTTTGCTAATTGATCTACATCAGATGTGCATATCTTTATAATTCAACTATTGCCCTTTTATTTATTTTTTTTTTCTGTCCTAGTGTTAAAGAACCCAGTGTGTAAATTATACAGATTTCCCACATCTGATAATAAGTGGATGCGAATCCGGGAGCAGATGTCAGAGAGCATACTTTCTTTTCATATTCCTAAGGAATTGATTTCCCTTCACATAAAAGAAGACTTGTGTAGGTAAGAGAAAATCATTTATGATTGCCTCTCACAATAATACAATTTTCTTAAGACATAATGCTAAGATACAAATCTAGACTTGCACTATCCAATACAGTGGCCACTACCATGTGTGGCTGCTGATCACTTGAAATGTGATTGGTCAGAATTGAGATGTGTTGTACGGGTTAAATACCTGCCAGATTTTTAATTCTTAACACACATACACAAAGGCTGATTTCTTATTGAAATGTTAACATTTTGGATATATCAGTGCTAAATAAAATGTATTACCGTTGCCGTCGAGTCGATTCCGACTCATAGCGACCCTGAGGGCCTAGTAGTTAAGAGCTCAGCTGCTAACCAAAAGGTCAGCAGTTCGAATCCACCAGCGGCTCCTTGGAAACCCCATGGGGCAGTTCTACTCTGTTCTGTAGGGTCACTAAGAGTCGGAATCAACTCGATAGGCAGCAAGAGTTTTAAAAAATATATTATTAAAGTTATTTTCACTTTTTTTTCTTTTTTACTTTTTAAACAGGGTGAGTAGGAAATTTAAAATTACATATTGTGACCACCATTTGTGGCTCATGCTGTTTTTCTATTGGACAATTTAGTGTCTAGCCAATAACCTGAGCTTTGGGCTTGCCCATAATTCTCAGTGTCTTTACCTCATCTGCTTAAGGCTACTCTTTCTGTGAAAAATTCCCATTTGACTCTTCTTTAGACTTCTCATCTGTAACAAGGTTTGCAGATAGTTGTCTAAAATTCTTTGAGAAGATTGATAAAATATGCTATGCTAGTGGACATATTGTTGTAGAACAAAATTAAATCAATTGCTATAATAAGACAGAAGATTGTGAGCTGATTGGTTGATAAGAATATTCTCTGAGCCATGGTAAGCAGTTTGTTTCTCTGCTTTATAGGCTGCTAAACCCATTGCCATCAAGTCAATTCTCACTCACAGCAACCCTATAAGACATAGTAGGACTGCCCATAGGGTTTCCAAGGAGCAGCTGGTACATTTGAACTGCTGACCTTTTGGTTAGCAGTCAAGGTCTTAACCACCGTGCCAGCAGGGCTCCTATAAGCTGCTAGTGACTTTTAAAATGCTGAATACAACATTAAACACCATCAAGGCCCTAAATCCCAGAAAATTAGCAAATATTTTTAATAGTTAACATTTTGTAATTGCTGAAGTATATAGCAGTGTGAAATGTCCCAAAGTTGGATTTCTGCCTTATGTTCTCATTAGTACATATAATTACATGATAGTATTACACTCCTTTTGTAAGTTCTAAAATCTCCAGGAACAGGAAAGTCAAGATTGGCAGGTATTGACAGAATTGGCCAGGGTGGGAATGACTGCAAAAATACTATAAATCCAAATTAAGAAAAAAAGAAGAGAAAACAGAACTTGAATTTTAGGGAAAATTAGACAGAATTTAGGTTTTATGACAATTATCTGGATCTACAGTCATAAAGATCTAAAGGCAGAGAGGGAGGTGGAGATTAGACGGTAGCCAAGTGAGGAGGATCAGGTCACAGACATCAGACAAGTGGTACTGACTCAGGCAAGAGAAATTGTAACACGTCCAGAATCCAGGAGCAGAACCGAAGCAGAATATATAAGAGCCAGCTGCAAGAATGCATTAATACAAGCTAAGTTATTCTGATATGGGTTTTCAATATTATCTCTACCTAGTGTTAGGACTATGAGTAGATTGTGGGCAAAACAAATTCCCAGAAAGGATAAGCGAGCTTACTTGGTTAGAGTAGAGCAGAACGGAGTTCAAATCTTTGAATTCTTGATGGAATCATCAGCCTCAATAAGGTGCATTCTTGACCATTGGACACCGAGAATCCCTCCTACTAGGGCCCTGTAAAGATCACCATTTCATACTTAAGGGGTTGAAGGAGTAACTGTTCTCACAAGGGTTATAGAATAAGGAAGGGCTCACAGTAGACAAGCATGAGTTAGAGATGTCAGTTAAGACCTAGCCCCTTTGTTTCAGCTGAGAGCCACAGGATGAAGGAAAGTTTCCTAGATGAAGCAGATTTAAGAAATTAAGACACTAGACCTTACCCTAGAAACAGCACCAGATTAGCTGGATCTGATATGTTGTTGTTAGCTGCCACTGAGCAGCCTCCAACTCATGGCAACCCCATGCACAACTGAACAAAATGCTGCCCAGTACTGTGTCATCCAGTACTGTGTGATCCGTAGATGTCACACTGAAATACCTATAAAGATACATAAAATAAAAAATGGTGACACTCCATAAAAACACTGAAACCTATTGGCATAATATTGGAGAAATCGTACTAATTGATATTTTGGGGTTGAAAATCTTAGTTGATAGACCATTAATGCTACGTCATCTAAAAATCCAACAAGCTGGTAGTGAGAAAGTACAAACACTCATACTACTGCCTCAGTGTCTCTTTTTTTTGTCATCAGTTTGTTGGTGTTGTTAGGTGCCATCGAGTCGGTTCCAACTCATAGCGGCCCTATGTGCAAAGAATGAAATGCTACCTGGTCCTGTGCTATCCTCACATTCATTGCTATGTTTGAGCCCATTGTTGCAGCTGCTACGTCAATCCTTCTTGTTGAGGGTCTTCCTCTTTTCCGCTCTCATCATTTTAGAAGCATATTAAAGACTGAGTAACTGTCCTTCTACTGCTTGCCTGCTATTTTGGAGTCCTCTACAGAGCTAGCCCCAATCCCTGCCTCCGTTCTCACTCCCATTAATGTCTCTCTGCCTCGATCTATTCACTGACAGCAAATCCCGGGAGGAAATGATGAGTAGGAAATAAGAGAAAGAGGCTATTAAGGGATTACGTTTTAGTAGACAGAGCCACTATAATTACTGTGGTTTCCTTAACACACCAAACTGTTGTCCACCCACCCTGTTCTCTTGCCTTCCTCTATATCTCTGTTTTCATATGCATTCACAGGAAAAAAAGAAAAGGCAAACACACGGAAGGGGCTGGTGGGCAATTTGGGTGAAGACAAAAAAACAATGTATCCGAATATAAAGCACCATTGCCAGGGACTGAACTAGGAGCTGTTATCAGTGTACATTGGAGATAGTTCTAAGAAGAAAATCCCATTTCAGTCCTAAGAAAACGAACTGTTAAAAAGCCTGCTGGATTCTGAAAATTGGCTTGGGACTATGATGACCACCCTGTTCCATATACCTTTTTCTTTCTTCAACACTTTTTCTGTATAATCCCCCATCATTAGGATGTGTTAAAAAAAAAAATAATGAATCTTTAAAATTTTCTTTAAAAAAAGAGAGAAAAAAATCATCCCAACAACTCGAAAGGGAAATAGAAGAAATTTGTAGGATAACTGACCAGCAGTCTCAATAGGGTGTAAGAAAATATGATTAACATGAAACAGAATCAGAAAGCCATGAGAAAAGAACCGTCTAAGAAGAAAAGGCTAAGAAAGAAAATGAATGAAATAATGAAATTTTAAAACACAGAAGCCAAATTAAATCCACAGTCGGTAGAAAAGAACAGATTGACTATGAGAAATCAATCATGTCAGTAATGTGGAAGACAAACCCAAATGCTGAAAAAAGGTAAAGAAAGATCAAAATGATGAGAGAGAAGATGTTAGATGAGCAGGGTAGAGAGCTGGAAACTACTAAATAATCTGAGTGTTTGGGGAAGATAGATTAATGCAAAAACTTGAAAGAAACTTACGCATGGTGAAAGACAGCTGAGTCTACAGCTTGTTTTTCGTTTTTCTTTTCATGCCAAAATCAGGCTAACTTTACACTTCTGTGTAGGGCTACGTGGCAGAAGTCAATGGAACAACAACTATTGATTTGTGAAAGGAAAATGCTCTGACCCCCTATTATTATATAAAGGACAGGTTATTAGTGTTTTTTATTAATGAAGGCAACAGAAATGACGTTCATAAATATGCAGGAATTCAGACAATATCATTCACAAAACTTTCTTGAAAAACCTACCTGAAAATATATGCCACCCAACTGAGAAAATTATTTACATTAAGAACGTAAGACTTGGGAAGTTGTCCTGAAAACAGACTTAAAATGTTTTTATTCGTTGTGTGGAATCTCTAACCTGGGGCAGAGCTTTACTCTGAAGTTCTTTTCTCAGCTGCTCTTACAGTACTTTTACTGAGAGCTTAGAAAGTGTTTAACTTAAGCTAATTTTCCTCCCAATTGCTCTTACCTTGTTTGATGAAAATAACCAGTGCTGTAGTGCTTTTAGCTTTTAGTACTTGCAAACAGCACAAAATATTTTATTTAAAAGATTATTAAACAACAAAAAGATTTTTTTTCCCTTCCAAAAAAAAAAAATTTTTGCCCAGAGTGACATCATACATACATCATGGTCATTTTCATTGCTAGGAAGTTAAATTTTCTGAATTTTTAAAATAATTATTAACTAAGCTGTATCATTAAATTTTAGTTTGTGTCTTAGTTATCTAGTGCTACCATAACAAAAGGTAACACTTGTGGGTGGCTTTAAAGAACAGACATTTATTTTATCACAGTTCTAGAGGCTAAAGTCCAAATCAGAGTCTCGACCATTTGTATTCCTTCTGTGAATCTCTCTCCTAGTTTCTGGTGTCTGCAGCAATCCTTGACATTTCTTTGCTTATAGATGATACTCATACTCATATGGCATGTGTCTTCCCCTTGTGTGTGTGTCTCTGTATATTCTACTCTTTTCATAAGATACTACTCAGAAGTAATTTGGTTTAGGACCCACCCCACTCTGGTTGGTAAAGTGGAATAAGCCAATCAAAGGCAGATATAAGCTGTCACCAAGCTCCTTTTCATACCCTGTTCTGCTCCATAGTACCTGTGGAAATATATATTTTAAAAGTAAAATCAGTAAATACAGTAGGAATTTAGCTGTGCCCTTCATCAGGAGTCAGCAAACCTTTTCTTAAAAGGGCAAATAGTAAATATTTTAAGTTTTGCAAGCCTGACAGTCTCTGTCCCTATTACTCAGCTCTAACATCGTAGCACAAAAGCTGCCCTAGATTATCGATATGTAAATGAGTACCTGTGCAGAGTTTCAACAAAACTTTATTTACAAAAATAAGCAGTGTGACTTGCCTTTCCTCTAAATTACCAAGATGCTGAATTTGCAAGCGCAGAGAATCCTTGACTGCTAGGAAGTCTGGATTTTGAAAACGCTATACATACTTCATGCTAAACTGACTCTTGCAATCCCCCTTTTCACTCCAGTTTTGAACTTTTATATATAAACTAATGATCAAACACAATCATCATTTCTGGTTTGGTGTGTTGCCATCTTTATTAAAAAAATAATAATAAAATTACCATTGAGTAAATTCCCTACAGGAAAGAGTAGAACAGCCCCATAGGGTTTCCAAGTCTATAATGTTTATGGTAATATAAATGGAAAAAATATTGAAGTTATCAAGGATTTCATTTTACTTGGATCCACAGTTAACACGCGTGGAAGCAGCAGTCAAGAAATCAAACGACACTTTGCACTGGGCAAATCTGCTGCAAAAGACCTCTTTAAAGTGTTAAAAAAGAAAAGATGTCACCTTGAGAATTAAGGTGTGCCTGACCAAAGCCGTGGAATTTTCAATCACCTCATATATACGCAAAAGCTGGACAATGAATAAGGAAGACCGAAGAATTGATACATTTAAATTATGGTGTTAATGAAGAATATTGAATACACCCTGGACTGCCAGGAGAACGAACAAATCTGTCTTGGAAGAAGTACAACCAGAATGCTCCTTAGAATGGAGGATAGCAATACTTTTTCTCACCTACTTTGTACATTTTATCAGAAGGGACCAGTCTCTGGACAACGACATCATGCTTGGTAAAGTAGTTGATGTTGTTGTTAGGTGTGTTTGAGTTGGTTCCAACTCATAACAACCCTATGTACAACAGAACGAAATACTACCAGGTCTTGTGCCATCCTCACAGTCATTGTTATGTGTAAGCTCATTGTTGCAGCCACTGTGTCAGTCCATCTCATTGAGGGTCTTCCTCTTTTTTTCTGACTGTCTACTTCACCAAGCATGATGTCCTTCTCCAGGGACTGGCCCCTCCTGATAACATATCCAAAGTATATGAGATGCAGTCTCACCATCTTTGCTTCTAAGGAGCATCCTGGCTGTACTTCTTCCAAGAAAGATTTGTTTGTTCTTTTGTCAGTCTATGGTATAATCAGTATTTTTTGTCCAACACCATAATTCAAAGGCGTCAATTCTTCTTTGATCTTCCTTATTCATTGTCCAGCTTTCACTGGACATGTGAGGTGATTGAAAACACCATGGCTTGGGTAAGGCACACCTTAGTCTTCAAGGTGACATCTTTGCTTTTTAACATTTTAAAGAGGTCTTTTGCAGCAGATTTGTCCAATGCAATGCATCATTTGATTTCTTGACTGCTGCTTCCATGGGCAATGATTGTAGATCCAAATAAAATGAAGTCTTTGGCAACTTCAATATTTTCTTCATTTATCTTGATGTTGCTTATTGGTCCAGTTGTGAGAATTTTTGTGTTCTTTATGTTGAGGTATAATCCATACTGAAGGCTGTAGTCTTTGGTCTACATCAGCAAGTGCTTCAAGTCTTCTTCACTTTCAGCAAGCAACGTTGTGTCATCTGCATAACACAGTTGTTAGTGAGTCTTCCTCTAATCCTGATGCCTTGCTCTTCATATAGTCCAGCTTCTTGGAATATATGCTCAGCATACAGATTGAATAAGTGTGGTGAAAGGATACAACCCTGACACACAACCTTCTTGACTTTAAACCACGCAGTATCCCCTTGTTCTGTTCAAGTGACTGCCTCTTGATCTATGTATAGGTTCCTCATGAGCACAATTAAGTGTTCCGGAATTCCCATTCTTTGCAATGTTATCCATAATTTATAATGATACACAGAGTCGAATACACTTGCATAGTCACTAAAACACAGGTAAACATTTTGTGGTATTCTGCTTTCAGCCACCATCTCACGTCAGCAATGATATCCTTTGTTCCACGTCCTCTTCTGAATCCTGCTTGAATTTCTGGCAGGTCCCTGTCGACATAACTGCTGCAACTGCTTTCGAATAATATTCAGCAAAATTTTACTTTTACAGGATATAAAGATATTGCTCAATAATTTCCACATTGTGTTGGATCACCCTTGTTTGGAATGGGTACGAATATGGATCTCTTCCAGTCGGTTGGCCAGGTAGCTGTCTTCCAAATTTCTTGACACAGACCAGTGAGCACTTCCAGTGCTGTATCGATTTGTTGCAACATCTCAGTTGGTATTCCTTCAATTCTTGGAGCCTTGTTTTTCACCAATGCCTTCAGTGCAGCTTGGACTTCTTCCTTTAGTACCATTAGTTTTTGATCATATGCTACCTCCTGAAATGGTTGAATGTCGACCAATTCTTTTTGGTACAGTGACTCTGTATATTCCTTCCATCTTGTTTTGTTGCTTCCTGCGTTGTTTTATATTTTCCCCCATAGAATCCTTCAGTATTACAACTCAAGGCTTGATTTTTTTCCTTCAATTCTTTCAGCTTGAGAAATGCTGAGTGTGTTCTTCTCTTTTGGTTTTCTAACTCCAAATCTTGGCAAATTTCATTATAATACTTTACTTTGTCTTGAGCCACCCTTTGAAATCTTCTGTTCAGCTCTATGACTTCATCATTTCTTCCCTTCACATTAGCTATTCAACATTCAAGAGAAACTTTCAGAGTCTCTTATGACATACATTGTGGTCTTTTCTTTCTTTCCTATCTTTTTAATGACCTTTTGCTTTCTTCATGTATGATGTCCTTGATGTCATTCCACAATTCGTCTGGCCTCTGGTCATTAGTGTTCAATGTGTCAAATCTATTCTTGAGATGGTCTCTAAATTCAGGAGGGATATACTCAAGGTCATACTTTGGCTCTCATGGACTTATTCTAATTTTCTTAAACTTGAGCAATTGATGGTCTGTTCCACAGTCGGCCACTGGCCTTGTTCTAACTTAGGATATTGAACTTTTCCACCGTCTCTTTCCAGAGATGTAGTCGATTTGATTCCTGTATATTCCATCTGGCAAGGTCCATGTGTATAGTCACCATTTACGTTGTTGAAAGAAGGTATTTACAACGAAGAAGTCATTGGTCTTGCAAAATTCTATTATGTGATCTCCAGTGTTATTTCTATTACTAACGCCATATTTCCCAGCTACCAATCCTTCTTTGTTTCCAACTTTCACATTCCAATCACCAGTAATTATCAATGCATCTTGATTGCATGTTTGATCAATTTCCGAATGCAGAAATTGGTAGAAATCTTCAATTTCTACATCTTTGACCTTACTGGTTGCTGTGTAAATTTGAATAATAGTCATATTAACTAGTCTTCCTTATAGGCGTATGGATATTATCCTATTACTGACAGCATTGTACTTCAGGATAGATCTTGAAATGTTCTTTTTGACGAGGAATGCAATGCCATTCTGCTTCAATTTATCATTACCGGTGTTGTAGACCACATGATTGTCCAATTCAAAATGGCCAACACCAGCCCGTTTCAGCTCACTGATGCCTAGGATATCTATCTTTATGCCTTCCATTTCATTTTTGATGACTTCCAGTTTTCCTACATTCATACTTTGTACATTCCACGTTCTTATTATTAATGAATGTTTACAGCTGTTTCTTCTTATTTTGAGTTGTGCCGTATCAGCAAATGAAGGTCCTGAATGCTTGACTGCATCCACGTAATTAAGGTCAACCCTAATATGAGAAGACAGCTTTCCTCCAGTCATATTTTGAGTGACTTCCAAACTGAGGGACTCGTCTTCCAGCACTATATCAGACAATGTTCCGCTGCTATTCATAGGTTTTCACTGGCTAATTTTTTCAGAAGTAGACTGCCAGGTCCTTCTTCCTAGTCTGTCTTAGATTGGAAGGTCAGCTGAAATCTGTCCACCATGGATGACCCTGCTGGTTTTTGAAATACCAGTGGCATAACTTACGGCATCACAGCAAGAAGCAACCCACCATAGTATGACAAACTGACAGACACGTTGGATGGTAAAATAGAGGCTCAGCAAAAAAAAAAAGGAGGACCCTCAATGAGATGGATTGACAGTGGCTGCAACAGTGGGCTCAAACATAGCCAACTATTGTGAGGATGGCACAGGGCAGAGGAGTGTTTCATTCTGTTGTACATAGTGTCACTATGAGTTGGAACTGACTCGACAGTACCTAACAACAACAATCTTTATGGAAGCAGCCACATCTTTCTCTAGCGAGGGGCTGTTGAATTCAAATCACTGACCTTTTGGTTAAGCAGTCTAGCGCTTAACTACTGTGCCACTAGGTCTCCTTGCCGTCTTTAAAGAGGAGTTTTTAAGCAATTGTTTGACTATTTCATTACATAATTTCCCTTATCAAATTAAAAAGTTTGCTATGATTGATAGAAGTCTCATAAACTCAAAGATAGGGATTACCTAAAGTATGACTGGTGGTGTAATGCTTAAGAGCTCATGTGACATAGTGGTTAAGCGCTCCACCAGCCACTCCTTAGAAACCCTCTGGGGCAGTTCTACTCTGTCCTATATGGTTGCTACGAGTCAGAATTGACTCGATGACAATGGGTTTTGTTTGGGTTTTATAAAGTATGACTAAGGGTTTAATTGTGAAAGAAAATAACAGCATTAAGGAACAGGATTAAGGAAATGTTGCATTTATATATAGTCACAGCTCTGTTTTAAGGACAAAGCTTTATTACTTTTTTTTTTTTTTAACTCTGAGAGAGTGCAATCTCCCAATATTCATGTATATGATCACTTTTCACACACCTGAGATTGGAATATGCTTAACAGTAAGTTAGTATGAGTCTGTCTGCATGGGACTACATGAGTGAACTGTTTATCTGTAGAATATGTACACATATGTATAAATGAAGAAAATGTTATCCTTTTCAACCAATCACGGCATGAAGTGCAAATGTTGGCAGGAAAATAATCGGCAACAACTACTTTCACATCAGGCATACACAGTGTCCTTGCCTAAAGCTGCCATCTAAAAAATCTCTTGATATTAGTCTCACAGTCAGTGTGACATTTGGACTTAACGTGAACAGCTGCTTTTGTTAAATTTGGTGTGGTATATATACCCAGACTCTTGGCTATGAGAGGGTTTAAATCCTTTGTGATAGGGTTTAAATCCTTTAAGTTGGGGGGTCCTTCCAATTGAGCTAAGAATTAATATCTTCTGGATTCAAGTTCAGATACACACCAGTTTTAGAAATGACAGTAGAGCGCTTTCAGGGCACTGTACTTTGAATTTTATATTCTGGTTTAGGTACAAAAACTTCACAAGCAAATAATCTTAGATATCACTCAAGTTATGTTTAGAAGGGCTGTAAAGAAAGGCTCATATTGTGCTTGGTAGTTTTCTGATTCTTTGATCCTGAAGCCACAATTTAGAAATATATAAAAAATATATTGAATTTTTACCATGAAAATGATATATGATTACTGTAGAGAATAGTGAAAATGTAAAAAGTATAAAAAGGAAAGAGTAAAATCACTCTCTATCTACTATCCAGAAATAATCACGGTTAATATGTTAGTATACTTCTTTCCAATCTTTTTTTTCCCAATTTTTTTTGATGTATCAATCAAAATTAAGATGATACCATTTTCTGTGGATCAAGTCTTCATTTTTATTTACCATTATATAGTAGATTCACAAATGCATTTGCAGTGCAACTCAGACACGCAAGGAAAATTAAGTGTTACTGTTTTCTATATCTACCCTGATCTTTTTAAGTCTCAGTGTTTGGTAGGCAGGATTTTGATCTCCATGACTTTCACCCTCTGGTACAATGACCATTAATGTGTTACAGTGTGTGCCAAAAGGAATGGTGCAGATGTAATTAAGATTACTATTCAGTTGACTGTAAAATTAGAGAGATAATCTGTATTATTTAAATGGCCCCAGTGTAATCACAGGAGCCCTTAAAATCAGAAATGTCTCATGGTTGAGGCTTAGAAGTCAGAGAGATCCAACAGAAGGGGAAGTGAAAGATTCTAAGCATGAGAAAGAGCCAATGAGTCATTGCTGGATTTGAAGATAGAGGGAGCTATGAGCCAAGGAATGTAGGCAGCCTCTAGTTGATGAAAACAACCCCCAAGCAACAGCCAGTAAGGAAATGGGGATCTTTTTAAAGAGAAACTTTATGGAATTATTTATGAATTCTACTCTTCTTGTCTCATTCAATTATTCTGTTTTTATCTTTATTATCTTCTTTTTTAAAATAGACGTCTTGCATTGACTGTGTATTGCTTTTATCTCTATTCTGTCTGTTTAAATGATGAAAATATTAAAAAGTAAGCATTTGTCATGAATAGATATACCATAAACTCTGACATATACATTGTCATTTTTAGAATCATTGAGTCTTTAATTTTAGTTTTATTTCATCCTTGTTATTTAGAAATGTTTATTTTTGAAGATGTTAGAGATTTTATTTTTTCCCTGGGTCTAAATTTTTTAATTAATTTCTAGTTTTATATTTAGGTTTCCTTGCAATTTATATATAACTTTTCCGCTGAAATACTTCATGAATATATAAAAAAATACATTCTCTGTTTGGGATATAACAAGTTTTTATGATTTCTGTGGATTTAAATGATCATAATTATTATATTACTTATATTCTCAATAAATGTTCTCTATCTCCTCTATCTCTCTGTTTCTCTCTTTCCGTTTCTCTATCTGTCTGTCTTTTTTATTGCTATTTGATCTGTTGAGGATTGAGGAAGTTACATGCTAAATTTCCCAGTGATTTCTATGTTGTTAAATCCAATGAACACTCTTTAGACTTCATTTTTTGGCCCCTCAGCAGTATTCAACTGCTTGTTGAAACTGTTTCATCAGCTGCTGTCGGTCCACATTTCCCTGTTATTCAAGTGATCTTTCCTGCCATACCTTCTCTGTATCCATAGTAGACTCTTCTCATTCTATCCATCCCTTGATGGTTGTTTTCTTTACGTGCTTACGCCTAAATCCCCTTGACTCTCCCTCTATATTCTGTGTGATTTGTCACATCCAGTCCCATGTGTCCATTGTTATCTACATGTTGTTGTTTTCTAAATCCTCCAACTTTTACTTGTCTTCTGAACTCCAGATACCTCTACCTAATTGCCTACTAATGTTTCTACTTAGATGTATCACAGTGACCTCAACCTCAACATGCCTAAAACTTAACTCATCTCTTTCCCTTCAAATTATCTCCTTCAATTGATCCCTATCTCCGTAAACAATGCTACTGTCTGGCCAACAGCTCAACGTAGAAACACGGAACATATCCTGTTGTCTTTTGTGTCTCTGCATCTATCCACATTCAAGTATTAATTGCTGATCATTCTAATTCCACAATTTCTCTCAAACCCATTCACATTTTTACATCTTCACTTCTACTGTAATCTCAACCATCATCATTTCTTGCTTGTGATAGTGTACCAGTCTGTTAACGAACTTTCTGCCTACAGCCTCACTTTTTTAAAATCCGTGGCTCACATGGCAGGCTCATGTGATCTGACTGAAAATGTTATAAAATGCTTATTTCCAGTAGGCATATTCTGCAGACAGTTTAATATTTAACTTCTTGCAAACTGTATTGGAATTATGCGCTGAAAAGGTAAGAGGGGAAAGTTGCTCATAAAGAACTCACTATATAGCACCTTCCTTCCGTATTCCATAATCATGATACATAAAGAATTCAGCATTGAAAAAGACACCACTTTTTTTGATCTAGCGTACTAACAGGATAGAGAAAAAGAGACTATGGAATTATTATAATAGAAGGAAAAGGAGGGTGACATGTTGAAGATACCTCAGGGATCCTAAATATGTGTGTGCGTGCGTGTAGAAGGGTCTTTGCCTATGTTTACGTGTTTCAAACTTTATAGTGCTTCATACTTGAGCGCAAACAAGTTATGTAGGTCTTGCCAAACTGCCACCAATAAAATCTGATAGGTTGTTTTAATGCTGCCACATATTTTGTTTATGTTGAATATTTTCTTCAGATTTTGCACTACTTCAAAGGTTTTCTGGCTATGCTCAGTCTACATTGAAATATGTTAGTTGCTAGATAAAATGATGGTACCTATATATCTGAAGCTCCATGACAGCTGTATTAAGTTTTGGTGTGCACACATACATGTTTAGCTGAGAGATACTAGTGGCAATACAGTGTTTGACTTTATCAAACAAGTATAAATTCCTATACCATAAGTGATGTTTGAAAACCTTTTATAACATACAAGATTTTACAGAAATACCTAGAAATATTTAATTGAAAATGAACCTCATAGCCAATAAAACTCCCCAGAAAATAATTAATTTGATTGATATCTTATATTTTTCTGTTCTTCCCCTGCTTCCTTTGATTGCTGTGAGCTAGAATCAACTCAATGGCAATGGGTGTGATTTGGTTTAGTTCAGTCCCTTAATTGCTCTACACACTTATCTTCGTTGATCCAAGAGGTAGGAAGAGGGAGACAGTTTCTGGCAGAGAGTGTTGGGAGTTTAGAGGAAAGAATAAGAATATTCCATAACAATGAAAATTTTTTCTTATAAAATACATAATGTACATAACACGTATATTATGCAGATGAAACATTTTTATGAACAACATATAAAATGATTGATAAAAAATACTTTAGTATAGAAAATGTGATAGGGTTTGGGACGTATAAACTTTAAATAAAAGTTTTGTTGCCACTTCTTTGATAGAATGTGCATGGTTTGTCTTAGATATTACAGTTTTTAAATGCTGTACATATGCTAAACTCATGGTAATAAAAATTACGTATCAGTGGAGACAATCACGTATTTTTTATCACTAAGTATTTCAAGTATTCTGTATTTAAGAGCCATAGGGTATCATAAATATATCTACCCCCCAAAAGCCAAAAACCCACTGCAGTCAGGTCAATTTTGACTCACAGTGACTCCATAGGGTTTCCAAGGCTGTAAATCTCTATGGAAGCAGACTGCTATACGTCCTTCTCCCATGGAGCTGGTGGTTAGCAGCCCTGCACTTTTAACCACTGTGCCACCAGGGCTCCTTAAGTATATCTAGATATATATTCACATCTTAAATCTATTTCTTGAACATAGTGCATACTTATATATGAAAAGGATGGTCAGTAAGATCCTTTGAAATCCCAGCTTTGAAATCGTTGCTACACAGGGAGTATGTTTTAGAGATATGTTCTACATATTTACTAAAATATTTTTGTATACTATTGAATTGGTTTTCTAAACAGTATTCTATAAAAAACAGAACAAACAAAAAACCAGTTGCCATCGAGCTGATTCTGACTCATGGTTACCCCACGTGTCAAAGTAGAATTGTGCTTCATAGAGTTTAAAGGATTTATTTTTTCAGAAGTAGATCACCAGACTTTTTTTCCAAGATGCTTCTGGGGGAACTCGAACCTCCAACCTTTTGGTCAGCAGCCAAGCATGTTGACCATTTCATCACCTAGGGACACCAGAAGAAAACAGAAGTTATTTAGCTTTCTGAACTTGTACGTTATCTTGAGGATTTTTTTTTTATTATCATAAAAAAAAATTCTTTTTATTTCAAACTGATAGCGCTATAATTTTTAAATGTTAAAAGTATACATTATAAATTTAAATGGGATATATCCAGTTCAATTCTATTTCACAAACATCCTCAAATTTATAGTATGCAGTAGGATTTTATAGTAACCCAACCTGTCAATATATGATTTGCTTCTGAAATATAATTTATGGATTTTTTTTTAAGAATAGATTTACCCAGAGAAAGTTTCCCCTTGATATATCCTACAAGACAAGCATGATCTCATGCCTACCTACTTCTCCAGCCTCATCTTATATTTTGTTCTCTTTACCAGGGCTGATGCACAGTCCTCTTGAGAAGTCTATCTACATTTGCATACGTGGGTAAAATAAGGGCACACTGAAAATCTTTACTGATCTTATAGAAACACTGATTACTGGGGAAGGCTATAGGAAGCCAGCCACTTTGTTTAAATCTCATGTGATTCAAATAAACCTCTAACTGATGAATCTCACACATGTTTTTGTTGTCTCTTCCTCTTTGTGCTTCTTTCTGTGTCTCTTGCTTGCTCTGTGAGAATAATCCAGTCCTACAGATCCGAAAAGATGGATAAGAAATAATCACATTAGGACTCCACTGTTGACTCATCTTATTAGTTTTACTTCCTTTGTTCATTTTTCTTTATGCAATGTTGATGCACAGTTGGATTACCATGTGGTATGTAATTTATCATGTAAAGTGCGTTTGCCCTACCAGCTCCTAGTACTGAGGGCAGATGCTGTGTGCCATTAAGTTCAACATTATGGATTTTTGGTATCATTTAATGAGATGTCCTGTAGAGCGCTTAGTACTACCAAGCTGGCAATAGAACTATGTATTTTATTTTGCTGTTTGGGTGTTACAATATACTCACAGGACAGAATACAACAAAACTTATTCAGAAGCACATTTTTGTCCTATTGCACCAGGATTCTTTATTTCAAATGGATTGAGTAGGGAGAGTGTATCGCAATGATAAAAACACACAGTTTAAATCATTGTAGACCTGAGTGCAAAACTTATATCTGCTACTTGGTGTACATACTTACAATTTGTACAAAATTATGTAATCTTTCCATTGTTTTATTTTTTAAAACTTATATAATAACATCATCATTTGTCTTACAGAGATAATATAGAAATTAAATGAGTGATCAGGAGAGTCTAGCACTCAAGACTGTAGGTTTTTGTTTTGTTTGTTGCCTTGGGGTGTGTGTGTGTGTGTGTGTGTGTGTGTGTGTTTGTGTGTGTGTGTGTGTATGTGTGTTTGTGTGTGTGTGTGTTTGTGTGTGTGTATGTGTGTTTGTGTGTGTGTATGTGTGTTTGTGTGTGTGTGTTTGTGTGTGTGTGCGTGTGTGTGTGTGTGTGTGTGTGTGTGTGTGTAGTCTTGGGTTGGATTTTAAACCTGGCTCTCCTAAGCACACTTATTGGCCATCTGGCGTGTGCAGTTTACCTAATTATTGTAATCTTCAGTTTTCTCAACTGTGAAAAAAGGATTAACTAATAACTGAAAAGGATTATTATGAAGTTTAAAATAAACTGCTGATGAAAAATACCTAGTTCATACATGCCTAGGCCTTTAATATGTAGTAACTACTCTTATCATTTATGTAAAGAGCGACGCACATAGTTGGTACGCAATATGTCAAGGCTGTTACTGTTGCTGGTTTCCATCGCAGTTAAATTTTGGTAATGTTTTAGACACAAAACTGAGTGTGTAACTTATTTTACTCTTTTTTTGACTTACTAACCTGGCACACCCCATAGATAAGTTCACTAGACTGTACCACAAATTCCCACTAGGCAGAAAAGCAGACTGGGAATGCCTTCTACCCACAAGGCTGCTATGTCTAGAACTCAGATATCTTGGAATCTTGTAATGATAGCTGGGCTGCAGATTAGTTAGGGCCTTCCGGTCCACATTAAAGGAAGAACTTGTCAATTTTGTTGTTTGTACTATTCCTGGAATCTAAAATAGTATGCAGCATATAGTAAGCACTCAGTAATATAATATTTTTCCTAAAGACAATGGAAAAAAATTCACAAATTGTTAACATAGGACAACATGATTACATCCAGAAAAAGTGAGGCAAACGTGGAGGGAAAAAAACCATTTAGGGGATATCTTGTTGTCTAAGCTAATGATAATAGTGGCTTGGACCAGGAAGAAGATGGGTGAAATGGATAAATGTGCATACATTTGAGATTTTTTAAAAAGAGCTTAAATCAATTGGACGTGGTGATGGATTACTTTTAGAGGTAACGTGTCAAGGGTGACTCAATAATTTTGTCCTGCATAAATGAATGGTTAAGTATAATTCATTGATGTAGGAAATAGTGGGAGAGCACCAGGTTTAAAGAAAAAAGAAGACCTCATTGACTCTTAGCTGAACTATCTAAAATTCTGTTTTCCAATATGGTAGCCATAGCCATATGTGGCTATTTAAATGTAAGTTTAAATTAATTGAAATTAAATAAAATTTAAAATTGAGTTTCTTACTCACATCAGTCACATTTAAAGTGCTTAATAGCTGCATGTGGCTAGTAGCCACGCTATTGAGTAGGACAGATATAGAGCATTTCCATTATCACAGAAAGTTCTATTAGACCTCACTAATCTAGGATAATCAGTAATGGCATCTGTAATTTTAAAAAGAAGAGCTACAGTAACATAATACCCTCCTTTCTTTTGTCTATTGGAATTTAATGTGGAGAATGAGAAGGCTGACTTCAAGCTTTCTAGCCCTGGTGGTGCAATGGTTAAGCACTTGGCTGCTAACAGAAATGTTGGTGGTTCGAACCCATGCAACAGCTCCATGGGAGGACGACCTGGTGATTTGCTACTGTAAAGATCACAGCTTGGAAAACCCTATGGGCAGTTCTACTCTGTAACACATGGGGTCACTATGAGTCAAAACTTGACTTGAAGGTACCTAAGAACAACCACAACAGGCAAAAGATAGAAGAAAAAAAAATTCATATCGGTAGTAAAGTGATCTATGCTCTATGCTGTGATTTCTAGTGGGAGAAGAATTGTATTATTTCTAATAGCAGTTTAAAGCATGAGCTACAAAGCTAGACCTCCTGGGTTTAACCTCAGCTTTGACACTCACCAGCTAGATGACCTTAGGTAAATTATTTAACTTTTGGGGCCTCAGTTTTCTGATATGTAAAATGAGTATAAAAATAGCAACTTCTTCAAAAGATTGTTCTGAACAGCGAATGAGTTAATATTTGTAAAGTGCTTAGAACTAAAACCAAAACCCATTGCCATCAAGTTGGCTCTGACTCATAGTGACTCTCTAGGACAGAGTAGAACTGCCCCATAGCGTTTCCAAGGCTGTAATCTTTATGAAAGCAGACTGCCACATCTTTCTTCCATAGAGCAGCTGGTGGGTTAGAACTGCAGAACTTTTTGGCACCTGAGTGCTTAACCATTCTGCCACCAGGGCTCCTTGTGCTTAGAACAGTGCTTAACATATAATAAGCTCTGCTCATTATGTTAAATGAATAGAAAATAAATACACATTATTTTTGGTATTCGACATTCCAGCAGTTATGGTAGACAAGACTGTCTGGTAAGTGCACATTTGGGGAAAATATTTCAATCTGCTCTCTGTTGATCTGGGTGGAAGTTATATTCAAATTAGTCCTTCAGGTAGGAGATTCCTTTCTTTTCCTCCTATTGAGGTATAATTTATCAGGAAAAACTGTTCTCACAAGGAATTAAAATAGAGAAGGGGATTTGCAGTGGCAAGACTTAGGTACAAGTCCTGGCTCTGCCTCTTGACAAGTCATTTCACCTCTCAGTCACATCCTTCTGTCTGTCTAGAGTAGAGTTGTCCAACAGAACTTTCTGTGATGATGAAAATGTTCATGTGGTTATTGAATAATTGAAATGTGGCTAGTGAAACTCAGGAACTAAATGTATTTAGAGCAGCAATGGAACAATTATATGTGAAGATTGTTATGAGAATCAAATGAAGAATTGTATTCTATGCAAAGGTAACTGTGATTGTTCAAAAGTTGGGGATAAGAATTGATCAAAGAGTGCCATTGCCAAGCATTACACAGAGCATCCAATCTAGCCTCCTGAATTCCATCTATCTATGTACCTTAAGTGGGTGATAGCTGTACTACAGGTCCAAGGGTGGGAATTAGAAGAATTATTACCTACAAATGTTTGCAGTTTCTGAACGTGTGAGCAGAATAATGGAGAGGTGATTAGAGTGCTACATACTGTCTTGCTTTACCAGCCTTTCAACTACAGTTTGTAATTTTCATGATTACCCAGAACGAAAAGGCATATAATTAATACATACAGATTTGGGAGAGAACCTCAGACAGCATGCCACTACTTTAAACAACAATAGAGCACCAAGGCTTAAGATATTAAAAAGATAAATGTCAGCCATGCTTGGTAACTTCAAAATAAAGAAACTATTAAGGGTAAACAAGATGTTACTTAGAAGTAAATAAACACCAATTCACCTCTATCAGGAATACAACGTAGGCTTTTAAGCTGGTACTAGAAGTGCTTATTATTCCTCGTTTCTTCTAATGCAGTTATCTAAAATTAAATTATAGAATCTGGCTGTTTAACAGATACAGATTCTGTGATTACCATTAAATCCTATATAACTGTGTTCCAATTCTTAGTCTTTGCATATAATTTAAAACCTTATTCAGTGTCTAAGGTGTACAACACAATAACCCCTCATTTTAATGTCAAGTGAAAATAAGACCATATTCTAATGATTGAGTGAATGACCACTCAGAATGTCCAGTCATTTTTCAGTGAAACAGTGGCTCGTGGATTGCAACATCAACCACATTGTCATTTTAAAAAAAAAATGCATTTTTTAAAAACGCTTATGATTCATGGATGCAATTTTTATTCCCATAGGGTTAGAGTGCAGGCAGTTTGAATTGTGGTTTGAACATTCTGTGCAACTTGACATCCAACAGTTGAACTTTGCTCAGTTTTATGGTGTCACCCAACCACTTTATGAAATTGAAGCCACACACCAGTCATTTATGTTGTCTATTCTTCACTGACTACTTAGTATTTAATTCTTTTTGTCCTGGTAGGTACCTTTTTTTAATGACTTCTTTTGGGTTTGATTTAAGGTCTAATTTAGCTTAAGGAATGAAAGCAGCTTGGCTATTAAACTGCCCACCTGCGTACCCCCGCGTATGGTTTTAGAGGTGATTACCAACAAAAGGCTCTGTTTAAATTGTATAACTATATTTATTCTACAAAATAATGCCCTAGAACTCACTGTGGGGAAAGAATCTCTATTTACTTAATAACAATCTAAAATAACATTTTAATATCTTTCTTACTGGGTCATATCCATTGGTAAATACATTTTCATCTGGTTGTTTAGTCTTATTCATTCTTGTAAATGAATTAACTATTCTTCTCAGGTTTTAAAGTTTGTCTTTGTGTGTTCACACTTCTAATAAAGTGTTGCTGTTGTTAGGTGCCATCGAGTCCATTTCGACTCATAGTGACTGAAAGTGACAGAATAGAATAGTCCCACAGGGTTTTCTTGGCTGTAATCTTACAGAAGTAGATGGCCAGGTCTTTTCTCCTGCGGAGATGGTGGACGGGTTCAAACTGCCAACCTTTCAGTTAGCAGCCAAGCACTTAACCATGACCAACCAGGGCTCCTTTCTAATAAAATAGATGCTCCTGTATGGGGCTTTAGTCACAGAGCTAGAAAAATCTCCTGCGTAGATCCCTTAGAAAACTTAGCATCTCTGTAGTCGTTTCTCTTTTGAAGGAGTCAGCAGAGTATTGGAAAACTGGGTAAAAAGGATAAAAGACCGTAAAAGAGCTTACACTATATGTTAGATGTCTCCACTACCCCCACTGCTTATATATGAAGCAGAGAGAAATCTTTGTGGGGAAAGAATTGCCACATAGTAGGAAATGCTATGTTTAGATAAATTCTGCAAATCTTTCTATGGCCCTAAGGAAAACTTTGTCTAATCTGTCTGAACAATGAGCTCAAGCATAACAATGACTGCGAGAATAGTGCAGGACGGGGCAGTGTTTCATTCTGTTGTACATAGGGTCACTATGAGTCAGAATTGACTTGAGGGCACCTAACAACAAAAACAACAAAGGAAGACTTGCTCAGTCTCGGGTTACAGACCAAGATATATAAGGTCAGAGGACTCAATAATGTCTCATTTATCCATGCTATCTATTCGTTTGAATTTGGGCAGGGTTCAACACTCTACTTCAGGATTAGTCTATATTCTTACTCTAGCCCAAATATCAGAAACATCTAAGAGCAAAAATGTGCTCTGTCAAGCAGCCTATGTTGAGAACCTCCCATGGGCCAGCAACTGTGTTGGAACAAGAAGATGAGTAAGACAGTTCTCACAGGCTCAAACCAAATTTGCCCCATGTTGTAACTCACCCTTGAATACATCATTAGTAGGCTTTAGAACTCTGTTTTAAGTTGAAGCTTTAAATAGAAGCTAAACTTTCTTCTGTTCTCATAATTTTCTATTTGGATGGTTTTAAACCTTGATGTATTGATTGATGGGCTGATTGCAGCAGAAACATATTCTAAACAGAATTTTACTCAGAATTCCGATATAAATGAAGGAGATAAAGTTAGAACTTCTCTGGTGGAGTAAAGAGAAGTAAAGGAAGGGGCCCGATACCTGTCAACTTACTTGTCCTCCTTTTCATCAACTTCTTTCCTCCTCCTCCTAGGCACACCAGCCCCAGGAGTGTAAGGAACAAAATTTAAAAACAATTTAGCTACTTAATACTCTTGGCAATGTTTTATGCATTATATGTAAAAGTTTAAGCAGGTTTGGCTATTTTGTCTCCGGTTCCTCTGTGACTCATTTTTTGTTCAATTATTTCTCTTTATTCTTCATAGAGCTTTTTGTTTTTTAAATCCTATTCTCTTATCATATTATTCAGTGATTTGTGCTTCAGCCATATTGTATGCATAGTAGTGTGTTCTGGATTGTGGAAAGTTCAGAGGATCATAAAGACCTCCAGGGATTTACAATTTTAATAAAAAGAAAAAGCAGCGTGTTTGAAATATTTAAACAAGGTGTTTGACATAACAAGCCATATAAACAAAAAGTGCTTCATCAGGTTATTTCCAGAGATATATATGAATATTTCCTCAAGTGCCCAGAATATCATACTATGCTGTTAGAATGTCAAGATCCATAACATGATAGATATTTCTCAAGTAGGCATTAGCAGCCATCTGTCTCCTTTGGAGATTTATTTTGTATGCTTTGCCTTTTACTTTTGCAGGGAGCAAAGGGAAATGGAATGGATGGCAGTAAGTGACAAAAATGTTTACTGTATAAGAGAACTAAACTTGTTAATATTTGAGTATGCAGTCTTCTCTTCTCAAACTTCTTGTATTAACCTGTTGGATTCCTGTAGAATTAGAAGGAGATGGAGATAGGCTAGGTTTATTTCAGAGGTAAAACTCTAGTGAAAGTAAAGGAATGAATTCATAATTGATTGTATGTATTTAACAGGGGATTGAGAGGGTGGAATGTTACAGAACAATATTTTTGTTATTTTTGATTTGTTGCAGTTAGATGCTATCAAGTAGGTTCCAACTCATAGCGACCTTATGTACAACAGAACGAAACACTGCCCGGTCCTGCACCATCCTCACAATCGTTATGCTGAGCCCATTGTTGCAGCCACTATGTCAGTCCATCTCATTGAGGGTCTTCCTCTTTCTCGCTGACCCTCTACTCTACCAAGCATGATGTTCTTCTCCTGGGACTGATCCCTCCTGATAACATGTCCGAAGTATGTGAGACATAGTCTCGCCGTCCTTGCTTCTAAGGAGCATTCTGATGGTACTTCTTCCAAGACAGATTTGTTTGTTTTTTTTGGCAGTCCATGGTGTATTCAATATTCTTCTCCAGTGCCACAATTCAAAGGCATCAATTCTTCTTCCATCTTCCTTATTCATCGTCCAGCTTGCACATGCATATGAGGTGATTGAAAACACCATGGCTTAGTTCAAGCGAACCTTAGTCTTCAAGGTGACATCTTTGCTTTTCAACACTTTAAAGAGATCTTTTGCAGCAGATTTGCCCAATGCAATGCGTCATTTGATTTCTTGACTGCTGCTTCCATGGGCGTTGATTATAGATACAAGTAAAATGAAGTCCTTTACAACTTCAAAATTTTCTCCATTTATCAGGATGTTGCTTATTAGTCCATATTGTTAAAAGGTAAGGATTGAAGGACACAACTTTTGAAAGGAGAAACTGTTGTCACTGTAAGTAAAAATGAAAATGTGTATAGATGGAGAAGAAGGATTTTTAAAATTATGTCCTGTGAGTTAAAAATGCATTTACACAGCTCTTGGCCTTTGCCATTCACTCCAAAGCTTAGTAAAGTTGTGCAACTATTTAATTATAATGTTGTTGCCCATTCCTATGTATATAAATGTGGCAACATGAAGGAGTACAGCACAAGGGCCCTAGTATCTACGGGTGTCTTAAAACTGGACATCATCATGCACTTGAATGTATTTTAGAGAATATCAGTCACAATGCACTGCATACCTAGTAGCTGTCCATTCATGGGAGTTTTACTATGAACAACTCATAGAGGAGGAAAGAACTCAAATTGCTATAAAGATGGGTCAGCTTGATATTTTGGGTGGACCTTAAGTTCAGTCATGAAGAAAATCCACTCAATGGAAAATCTAGAAGTGGTTTGCTTAATTATTATCTCATTTGGAGGAAGAGTTGACTTGAGGTATGGAGATATATTGAGCATTGGCAAAGGAAATGGCTTAGATGGTTCTTCATGGGCCTGGAAGAAATAGACTGAAAGATTAGATGTAAGAGGTCTAGACAAGAGGTATGTGGATGGGCTTATAGGAGAGGGCACAAGTGTCTTTGAGTCGTGCCTATCAGAGGGTACATACTATAGAGGAGGCTCTCTACAATCAGGTGGACACTGTCTGTCCTCTGGATATCAGCTAGCCTCTTTTCTCAGCTACCCAGTGTTTGTGCAATAGACTCATAAAGAGAGTGGCCTTGGTGGCAGGGATGGGAGCTATGCGTTGGCCCAAAAATATGGACTAATCCTCCAAGAGTGGTATACCTATTGTGACTGCTAAATGTTAAATGTCAGCAACAGAAACTGACAATAAGGTACCATTCCTTGGGGAAACCCAACAGCTATTTGGTGGGTAGTCAGTTAAGAGGGCTCCCTTCTACCCTGAAGGAGGCAGCAATTTGCCCTTACTAAGTTGAAACATATTCTGGATATGTGTTTTCCTTTCCAACTCACAGTGCCACTGTCAGCAGCCACATCTGGCAGCTTTCAGAACGCCTGAGCTGATGATGTGGTGTTACATATAACATTGCTCCTACCAAGGGACACTTAGTATAGCAAAGAAGGTGTATAACACTGAGCTTATAATCACCGCATATCCCATCTCTCAAAAGTCACGTATCTGATAGAACAATGGAATTATATTATTAGTGAAAGGCTCAGCTAAGGCACCAGCGTTGGGAAAAAAACCTTAGGATTGGGGTTAGGATTGGGGTACTATCCTCCAGGATGAAGTGTATATGCTAAACCAATAGCTGACATAGGATGTTATAAGTGCAAGAGCTAGAATACACAGGTCTGAGAATGAGGGTGGATCCCTCATACAATCAATCTCAGTGACTCACTTGTGGTATTTCTGCTTCTGTTCCTTACAACCTTAAGAAGTGGGGAGATGGGACAGTTCTTTCAGGGGACTTGTAAGAATTCCTCTGAACTGGAAACTGTGACAGTCATCTGATCACTATGTGCTCCTTATCACAATGGACCAACAAAGTTAGTAAGAGATTACTATACTCGTTAACATAAGGAGATAGGGTTACTGCTAAACAATCGGAGCAAAGGGAGATGTGTTTGGGACTCAGAGGTGCTCCATGCTCAGATGTGAATGGAAAATTGAAGCAACCAATAGTCTATAAGAACAAGGAAACAAAGAGCTTTAATCTCCAGGTATTAAGGTCTGGGTGACCCCACAAAGCAGTAACCCAGACCAGCTGAAGCACTGGTAGAGTATGAAGAAAATCTGGAATAAGTGGTTGAGGACGTTAGTGATTAAGAACCCAAGGATCAACCAAAGCGTTCGATATTGTAGCCTAGCTTGCTACCTCTCTAGTCTTTGGATGATTGTAATTGATACATATGTATATATATATATATATATATATCCTATCTGGACGTAAAACCCAAGAGGTTGCCTGTCCTGGGCCAAATTTATGTGTTTTTCTATGTTTTTATACAGTGGATCAACCCTAAGTGTGTTCAAGTTTTTGACCACTTAGTAAAAATCGCCAGACATTGCCACCATTGTCATCTTATCTCCTAACATCCCTTGTTGCATTAGCCTCGTTCAATGCGAAGGCCAGTCTTTAGCATGCCTCCATTAGCACCTACTGTGGAAGGTTCCTCCAGAGTGGCTGTGGCACCCATTTCTGACTAGACCAGACCCAGGAAAGTTGTATATCAGCTGGTGTCTGGCTTCCCCAGTAGCTACCCAGAGGGACCAGATATAATGTAAAGTGGAGGAAGTTAATGTCCCATACTCAAAAAACCAAACCCACTGCCATCGAGTTGATTCCAACCCATAGCGACCCTATAGGACAGAGTAGAACTTCCCCATAGGGTTTCCAAGGGGCACCTGGGGGATTCAAACTGCTGACCTTTTGGTTAGCAGCTGTAGCTCTTAGCCAGAGTGCCACCAGGGTTTCCTAATATCCCATAGGATCGATTATTACCAATGAAAGGTAGACAATGGTAAGGAACTGTCATATAAACGCCCTCCCTCTGACAAACTTCCATGGTTCAAACATTCCATATGGCGTATTTAGAGATGTTCTGCATTACCAAGTAACCAGCCATGGTTTCTTGTGAAGGTCTGTCCAACTCAGTAATGCACCACTTGGTGTCTGCTTTCGCTTCTTTCCTGCATCACTTCCTCTTACCTTGCTCTTGCTGGCCTGACATTAACAGATAAACTTGATCTCAGACTGTTTTCCCAGAGAACCTAGAATAAGATGCAAAGCAAAGTTTTTAAACTAGGTAGTTTGTATTCACGGAGCAGCAAATTTAAAATATACAGTTAAGAATATATAGCTCTAGGCTTCCTGATTGAAAAGTTTATTGATTTTAGTACACATAGTATGTTTCTCTTATCTATTTTACTTTATTTCATTTTTTTAAAACTTATAGCTACTGTCTTCCTCTGCCCCATGTAGTTTTATAACTTTTTTGTTGCTCTACTCTGGTTTACTATATCTTTATCCTATAGTTTGTCTATATTTTAACTTTTCTCGATCCAAAGAGACCATGTATTAATTCTTTGTCTCTTTCAAAGTGTGTACCTATTCAGAGCCATCCTTTCACAAACCAAACAGTGCATGCCAGATTTCATATGTGTATTCCTCTATATAAATTGTGACATATTGGAAGAGTGCAACAAATTTTAATCAACAGTCTGTGAACTCCACCCAGCTTAATCCTGCATAACATCAGTTTTCTGACCACATTTTGCCAGACTTCTCTAAGGCAAGGAGATATACAACACCCCAGTGTCTCACAATACAGTCGGGGCTTGCGCTGTCACTTTTGCTCCCTTCCTTCATCCATCTCACTTTAATTACTCTTTCTGATAAGGATTCAGAGACGACGAAGTATAAACTCATGGTGCACCCATTAGTATTAAACAGGAATACTTAACTAATTGTCCCACGTCAACTGTTTTCAGGAAGTAAAGACTAAAATGTTACAAACATTGAGTAAGATGATATATCACACTTCCTATCGCTCCCAGTTTTAATCTACAGCTCAGACTCTTCTAGACTTGGACATCTCAACTTTTTGGATTTGTTTATTTGTATCGGTTGTTGTTCTCGTTTTGTCCTGGATTTAAATGTCCAGTATTATGAGTCGGAATTAACTCGGCAGCAACAGGTTATTTGAGTGAATAGAGAGACCCTGACTCTCCAATTCTTTGACCTTCCCTCCCACTCCCCTTTGGTCACAACCTCTTTTTATCTCATTGTCTACTGGTTAATTACTGCTTCACCCATTAATATTGTGCTATGAAAGCTAAGCTATGGAAAAGCTGGGATGAGATTAATGTTCACAAAAGTTGTAACGACCATAGATGAAAGATGCAACAATACTACATTGCATCCCCATTGAAACAAAACAAAGGCAGCTACAAACATCTGAATGCAAGTCACATTTTGGCACACCATCCATTATTCTTATATTTAACAGAATGTTGAAGATATCACATCTTCTGAATTTATTAGCTTGGTATTTAGCATGTTTCACAGCCAAAATAGGAAAGAAGGTTCATTATTCCTGGTTAAATTAGCCTCATGAAAATGTTGTTGGTAAAAGGTTACAGAAATGAATAAGAGTTCTAACCATGCAGCATGTTAGATCATTTATCACTATAATTTAAAAAGGCATTCTGATGATTTAAATTCACTTGGCTAAAGGGTAGAGATTTAGATAAAAGTTAATAATTAAAATTTAAATGGCATGATTAGCTCTTCCTTTTAAAAAAGAGTAGACAAAACATACGTATAGAGAATTTACCTAATCAAATTGTTTCTTGACGGAAATTGAGGCCAATGAAATCATACTTATTATCATGTATTTATTAAGTGGATTTAAAAAAAATTTATATCATTTATTTATTAACAGTAGAGGCCCTGGTGACACAGTGTTTAAACGCTCAGCTGCTAACCGAAAGGTCAGGGTTTCGAACCCACCATCTGTTTTGAGGGAGAAATATGTGGTAGTCTGCTTCCATAAAGATTGTGGAGCCCTGGTGGTGCAGTGGTTAAGAGCTCGGCTGCTAACCAAAAGGTGGGCAGTTTGAATCCACCAGCCACTCTGTGGGACCCTATGGGGCAGTTCTACTCTGTCCTGTAGGGTCGCTATGACTTAAAATCGACTGAACGGCAATAGGTATTTATTAACTAGGCTTATCGTTTTTTAATTTTACAGTTACATTGGATATAAACTGTATTATGTGGGTATCTCAGGTTAATGTCAGACTTAGTCAGATAGTCTTTCCCACATCATTTGATTTTGGATGGTTGAAGCTAGAATTTAGCCATCTTTCTGCTGAGGTTTTAATGTTTGCTTTTAAGCTGAATGACATCTCTATTAAAATATTAAGTCTTTACAATCTTTGTGAAAATTCTGTAAGTGGATTTGACCTATAATTTTGTTGACTCTTTTGGCACACAGAATTTTTTAATGTTCTTGTGGTCTAAACTAATGATATTTTCCTTTGTGTTAAAATGATATTTTTTTCCAATAAGCTCATAGGGTTTTCCTAAAAGGATTGGTGAAGCAATTTCTTATTAATTTGGCAACCCTGATTAAGGCTTACTTTCTCCTCTTTTCCTTCTAAACAGAAACCAGGAAATAAAAGAACTTGGCGAGCTTTCTCCACACTGGGACAATCTAAGGAAAAATGTCCTTAGTCACTGTGATCAAATGGTCAATATGTACCAAGATATTCTGACAGAACTGAGCAAGGAAACAGGTGTGAAAACAATAATTTTATTTACTCAAACTGAATTGCATTTCATGTATGTTACGTGAAAATAATAATAAACATCATTGTTATGAGGATAGGAGAGACAAAGATGAAAAAAATAAGTAAAACTATTTTATTTCTAACTGTACCATCTTGACATCTAAAACAAGGAAGAAAAAAAGTTGTGCTATTCTGCAGCATGTTGTTATTATAAGAATAATTGCCTTTTTTAAAAAAATTGTATTTCTGAGACTAAAAGCAACTCATAAGTGCAGGATATGTTTATCTTTCTAAAGTTCTTATTAAAATTTTTCTCTGCCAATTTTACAATTCAACACACACACGTATTTATTTACTTAGTTATTTTCGTTTGTTTATTTACTAATAACAATCAATTTTTGTTTTTCATCCAGGGTCTTCTTTCAAATCAAGCAGCAGCAAAGGAGAGAAAACATTAGAATTTGTTCCAGTAAATCTACATCTACAAAGAATGCATGTGCATAGCCCTCACTTGAAAGGTATTATATATTATTCTTTTCCAAATGGTAATGTTATGGTATAGGGTGTACTTCCTTTAAAACTTGTCCATTGGCGATTTTAAAAATTTACCAGTTGTGTAAAGATGAAGATGAAACAACTGAAGCTGATATGACCTTAAATACTACAGAAGTGACTATTATATTTTTGCTGCTGTGTTTCCGTGCAATATTTTGTGAATGTGGTACCTGAATTGTGTTACAGGTGAAAATGCAAAATGAGCATCAACTTAGGTAGTATTAATGATGGCTAATAGCTGCAATGCTGTTAGAATAGATGTGCTGTTGAAGTGAGACATGCATTGCTGTTAGAATTAGAAGAAAGTAAAAAAAAAAAAAAAGAGAAGAGAGAGAAATAAGAGATGAGAGTTGTTCATTTTCTACTTACTTTGAGAAACCAAAGCCCAGAGGTGCCTTATATGCATTTTCTCTGACTTAGTGGTGAATATCAACATAGTCATCCAATTCCTACGAAAACAAGGGAATGTAGTGGTAGTTTACTGGGTAGGAAACGGTAGAGTATTTTGATGTATTCAGTTGTGAAAAGTATTTTTCAGAGAGAAGTGTATAAATATTCATGAACCTACAGGATAGGGTTCAGTGTGAATGATACAGTATCATTATTTATTACCATTCTCCATAATTCCTTGCCATTTCTCTATAAAATATATCTTAAAATATTCTTGTTATTTCCCTTTTTCTTTTACTTATTATAATTTTTATGCACATTTAAGGGGAGTGTATGCCCTAGTTTGCCAATAAAAGTCCCATATTGACTCTTGGCCCAGCATACTTGTTTATAGTGCCCCCTCCTTTCCTCTGAAAGCTCTCCCTGTTTGAGTAATAAATGCTATGATGACTTTAATAATATCCGTCTTCCTAGGTGGCCAAAAATGACTTTATATCATCATATCCTTCATGATAAGTTCACCTACACATGCATACAGGTATACACATACATAGACACCTATAGATGCATTCTGACACAATGTTTTTTAGCCATTGTCAAAATACAGTGGTTACATATTTGGAAAAGTTAAACTGAAATCTCTGTTCTGCTTTAGAATCACCTGAAGTTTTATAATGAGGAAAATGAAACATTCACAAGTTTTTAAGTTTGTGTAAAGGAATCATGTATACACAACCAGCTGATGAGCAAGATAAACTGTGTGTAATCATTCTGGTGTATAATTTTATCATCTTTAGGAAATTTTATCACCTGTCTATAATTTTAACTTAGATCCTTCTCATCAGAAATTATGCCAGATGAAAGAACTAAGAGATAAATGGGATGGATTGGCCAAGGCATTTAAGAACTTTTCTTTGATTACTGACTGTCTGTCAATAATTCCAGAACCCTGGTAGCACAGTGGTTAAGAGCTCAGCTGCTAACCAAAAGGTCAGCAGTTTGAATCTACCAGCCACTCCTTGGAAACTCTATAGGGCAGTTCCACTCTGTCCTAAAGGGTCACTATGAGTTGGAATTGACTCAATGGCAACAGTTTGGTTTGGTCAATAATTTGAACATAATATAGTAAAACCTGTAAAAGCCGGAAATTGTGTAAAGAGGAAACTTGTCAGAGAAGGAAAACTCAAATATTTTCCACTAAAACGAGTGATACAAAAGTGGTTAGACTGCACCCTGTCAAAGGCGGAAAACTTGCAAGACCTGGAAAAACGAGGCAGTCTCATCAAGTTCCAGCTCTCACAGGTTTCACTGTCATATATTACATAAATTATCAAAAATCATCAAATGATGGTTTAAAAATCATCAAAAGCTAAAGTATCAACGAGTTATAAAGAAGCTAACATACATAAGATCTATCCAACAACCAACATAAAATTTGTCTAATAGCCACTATGTAAAGTCCTTTATGATATAGTAAAAAAGTTTATAGGAGTGAAAAAAGTTTATAGGGGTTGAATTGCAGCTCTGGTACTTTTTATATATGATCTTAAGTTTGTTATTTCATCTCTCTAAGCAATGTTGATTAAATGAGTTAGAGTATGCAAGACACCTAGAACCATACAAGAATAGCAGTTTATTATTATTGTTATACACATGCCATTTGCCATCACCGGATCAAAATGGATCCATCAGCTTTATCACGGCTGTTAAAATTGGAGAATGGTGATCATTTAAGAGCCTGTTAAGGGACGATGAAGTTTTGAACTAAGTAGCCAAATTTAGAGATAAGATGATTTAGAGAGGCATTTTGATTTTGGAGAAATCACATCACTTGCTAGTGCTTAATGAATGATGGAACGAGGAGATGAGAGAAAAGGATACTGGGGTTTCAGCTCTGGGTAGATGGCAGTGTTGTTAAACCAGATAGTTTTATTTGGGCCAAATTAACATTAATTTGCATTTAAATATTCAGTCAAATATTTGGTGATGATCCTTAATATACTTTTATCAGATAATTTATTAATAATAAGAATAAAAAAAAATGTAGACAGCCTTTAAATAACTCACCATGAAATACCAAGGCTTGGCCAATCTTATATGCATCATTACCTTGCAAAATGTTCTCTGTAATTCAGCTAAACATTCAAATCAGTAACCGTTGATCTTAAATAAATTTAACTTCAATTCAAAATCTGTTAAATATATATTATATAAACAAATAGCAAATTTGACTACTATCTATTATAACTTTATAACCCTTTTTTATTTGCAAATTAGAAAAGCTAAGTTTCTTATTTTCAAAGATAAATTATGATCTAAGTGGCTTTTTACTTTATGCTTTTTTATTCAAGACCAACAAACCATCTTCACTGTGCTGTTCTTCAAGGTACTAGCTGAAAAATAGGCTAGCATAAGCTACGATGAAGAGAATATGTTTGCTTTCGCCAAATTGAAATGAAGAAACTGGTAACTAAAAGAAGGGAATTTAGAAAAGCAAATGTTATGGATTGAACTGTGTCCCCCAAAAATGTGAGTCAACTTGGATAGGCCATGATTCCCAGTATTATGTGGTTGCCCACCATTTTGTGATCTGATCTGATTATCTTATGTGTTGTAAATCAATATGATGTTAATGATGTAAATCAATCAATAATGTTAATGAGGCAGGATTAGAGGCAGTTATGTTAATGAGGCAGGACTCAAGCTACAGGATTATGTTGTATCTTGAGTCAATCTCTTTTGAAATATAAAGGAGAGAATCGAA
The DNA here is from genome assembly GCF_000243295.1 of Trichechus manatus latirostris. NCBI lineage: Eukaryota > Metazoa > Chordata > Mammalia > Sirenia > Trichechidae > Trichechus > Trichechus manatus. The sequence continues at coordinate 929,314 of NW_004444075.1, forward strand.
GAGAGAGAGAGGGACCTCATTACCACCAAGCAAGAAGAGCCAGGAGCACGTGTATCCTTTGGACCTGGGGTCCCTATACTGAGAAGCTCCTAGACCGGGGAAAAATTGATGACAAGTATCTTCCCCCGGAGCTGACAGAGAGAGAAAGACTTCCCCTGGAACTGCCACCCCGAATTTGAACTTCTAGTCTTCTAAACTGTGAGAGAATAAACTTCTGTTTGTTAAAGCCATCCACTTGTGCTATTTCTGTTATAAAAGCACTAGATAAGTAAGACAGCAAACAAAAGTTTTTTTTCTGATAGTTTGTTTTGGGATATATAAAGGAATTTCTTATTTCTGATGACAAAGATCAGCAATAGAGGAAAAAAAACAAGATTTTTATGCTAGATAAATAGGGAACAGCTAATAAGCTAGAGGATTTTTGACATAGCAGATAACAGACTAGTTCTTATTTTGAAGACGTAAGAGAAAATGGGGGAAAGGACTAAATATCCTAACAGCCAAGAATTAGTGTAAAAGGTACTGAAATGTATTTCATACTTTCTTTTTTCATGGCTATTCATATGTATAATATATAGAAGTACACCCACTCCTCACTTACTGACATGGTTAGGTTCCAAAGACCTGGTCATTATACGAAAATCGATGTTATGCAAAAATAGAGGATGACCACATGAGATCACAAAATCGAGGGTGACTACTTCATTACATAAGTGCCAAATTATGTCATTACATAAGTTCCAAATTACATCATCACATAAGTTCCAAACTGCATCATCATTTACATAACTGCCAAACCATTGAGAATCACGGCCCAGCCAAGTTGACACGTAACCTTAACCACCACAGCCAGCATTACTCTTCTCTCGCAACTTGGCATTCTTTACTGCAAGGTATACGTCATTAATGCACAAGTTAGTCCAATAGTAGATTTTTTACTTTTGTTGTAAATGTGAAATGTTGGATAACGAGACAGTCAATAAGTGAGGTGTAGGTGTATATGATATAAATACCATATGCATGCAATTCAAGCGTATCTATTTTTTTAATTATGATTTTATACTAGTTTGCAATTTATTATTATTTTTTAATTTTATTTTTATTGTTCTTCAGGTGAATG
>NW_004444075.1:931256-966093 GCF_000243295.1 Trichechus manatus latirostris
CCTGAGACCATGGTCCCCACAGCCCTCCACCCAGCAGTTCAGTCCCTCAGGGAGTTTGGATGTGTCTATGGATCTTCCATGACCTTTCCTGGTATGAGTTGTGCTGGTTTCCCCAGTATTGTGTACTGTCTCACCCTTCACCAAAGATACCACTTATCTATTGCCTATTTAGTATTCCCCCCCCACCCCTCCCATCCCTTGTAACCCACAAAGATTGTTACTTTTGTGTGTAAACTTTTTCATGAGTTTTTACAATAGAGGTCTCATACTGTATTTGTCCTTTTGTGATTGACTTATTTCATTCAGCATAACGTCCTCCAGTTTCATCCATGTTATGAGATGCTTCACAGATTCATCATTGTTCTTTATCGTTGCATAGTACTCCGTTGTGCATATGTACCATAGTTTGTTTATCCATGCATCTGTTGATGGGCATCTAGATTGTTTCCATCTTTTTGCTATTGTGAACAGTGCTGCCTGGAACATGGGTATGCATATATCTATTCGAGTGACGACTCTTATTTCTCTAGGATATAGTCCTAAGAGTGGGATTTCTAGATCATATTAGTATTACCAGTCCTGTTCTTTTTTGGTAGTTGTTGCTTGATATATTTTTTTCCAACCTTTGATTTTGAATGAATTCACGTCTTTGTTTCTAAGGTATGTCTCCTGTAGACAGCATACTGATGGATTCTGTTTTTTTTAATCCATTCTGTCACTCTCCGTCTCTTTATGGGTGCACTGAGTCCATTTACATTCAGTGTAATTATTGATAGATGTGTGTTTATTGCTGTCATTTTGTAGTGCTTTTTTTGTGGTGCTGACGTTTTCTTTGTTCTTCTTACTCTCCTGTGCTGAATTCCTTTTGTTTGTGGATTTTTTTCCCATTTCTTTTGTTTTTACAGGTTTTGCTTTTACTGAGACTTTATGTTTTTCCTCTTTATTTTTATGAGTATGTTAACTTTCTTTGTGATTACTGTGAAATTTACCCTTACATTTCTAATTTTGAAGCAGTCTATTATTACTTGGTATCGCCTTGCCTTCCTCTCCATTAGAAGGTTCTATATCTACACTGTTTATTCCCTCTTTTATTGTTCTGATGTTGTTGTCATTTACAGATTAACTGCTCTGATTTCCTGATGTATTTCTTTTGGTTTTGGATAGTTCTTGAGAGTTCATTTCCTAGATTGGGATCTGGCTGGTACGATCCTTGGTCCTAGATTCAGTCTGTGAGCTGAAGTTGTTTGTTCTCAGACTGAAGAACTCCCTTTAATAATTCTTGTAAGTTTGATTTGGTTTTTACATATTCCCTTAATTTCTGTTTATCTGGAAATGTCCTAATTTCACCATCATATTTGAATGAGACTTTTGCAGGATATATTACTCTTGGCTGGCAATTTTTTCCTTTCAAGGTTTTATATATGTCATCCCATTGCCTTCTTGCCTGCATGGTTTCTGCCAAATAATCTGAGCTTAGTCATATTGTTTCTACTCTGTATGTGACTTCTTGTTTTTCATGAACTGCTCTCAGGATTCTTTGTTTGTCTTTGGTTTTGGCAAGTGTGATTATGATATGCCTTGGTGATTTTCTTTTGGGGTCTCTTCTATATGGGGTTTGTTGAGCTTCTTGGATGGTCAGCTTTTCATCTTTCATGATACTGGGGAAGTTTTCTGTCAGAGTTCTTCAATGATCCTCTGTGTGTTTTCTGTTTTCTCCCCATTCTCGAACTCCGATCACTCAAAAATTTTTGCTTTTGATTGTATCCCACATAATTCTCAGGGTCTCTTCATTTTTTTTTGTTCTTTTTTCTGAGTTTTCCTTGAACAGAATTGTATCCAAGTGTTTATCTTCAATTCCACTGATCCTGTCTTCCACCATTTCAAATCAGCTCCTCAGCCCTTCTATGACACTGTCCATTTCTGAAATCTTGTTGTTTATCTTTTGGATTTCTAACTGTTGTTTTTGTATAATTTCTAGTTGTGAATTTGTTTTGGCATTTTGTTCCTACATTATTTTCCTGAATTCTTCCATTTTTTTGTCTGTATTTTCCATGAATTTGTCTATTTTTTCCTCATTTTTGTCTGTTTTTTGCCTCAGCTTTTGGAGAATTCTGAGTATTAGAGATTTGAATTCCCTATCAGATAGTTCTAGTGCCTTTTCTTCCACTGGGAAGTCATCTGGTGTTTTATTTTGGATGCCTACTAGAACCATCCTGTCCCGTTTTTGTAAATGTTTTGATATTGTCTGCTGTCTTCGGGGCATTCGGTAGTTATTTTTCTCATTTATGATTTTAAATTTGTTTGTTTCATCCTTTTTTTTATTTGGCTATGTCTGAGCAGGTAGGCTGTGTGTTCTTTGTTGTTTGCTTATCTGTGGGCACAGTACTTTTCACCTCCTTCTCCAATTGGCAGGGTCAGTCCCTCAGATATGGTACAGCAGGGCAGGAGTTGCTGGGGTGGGTTGCTTGTGGCACTTACTACAACCACCAGGGCAGGTTGGTAATCAGTGCAGGGCAGATTCTGGTAGGCTGTGCCTGTGCCGCTTGGTGGTGTGATGTTAAGCACATGGTGCAAGTAGGCAGGATGTAAGGGGGAGATTGTTATGTGTGGAGCTAAGATGGATATGGGAGAGAGGAGAGAGGAACAGGAGCCAAAAATATACTAACAAACAAAAAGAGTGCTAGGGGAGCTTGCCATTGGAGTGGAGAGATGAGAGACTATGAAATGGAGAAAAACAAAAAGGGGAAGAAGAAGAAGAAAAAAAAGAAAAGAATGAATAAATAAAAATTAGAAAGAAAAAAGAAAAGCAAAGCTACCAGGGGTCCCACCAGTGCAGCTAAGAGGTCTGGGGAAGTTGTTTCCAGGTGTTGAAGTACAGCCTGTCTAGAAGGCATATTCAGTGCCAGGTATTCAGGGGACAGGAAGAGAAGGAAGGTATAGAGAGGCAAGAAACTGAGTAATGAAGAAAGACAAAAAGGGAAAAGAAAACCAAACAAATTAAAAAAAAAAGAACAAGAAAAGCCCCCCAAAAAAAACAGAAGAAAAAAACACACAAAAAAAATGCTCTCAGGGATCCCTCTGTGCGTCTGCACAAGCTGAGGGGGTAGGTCCCAAGCCGTGTAGCACTACCCAGCCAGAACAGGCTCCCAACTCGAGAAAAGAAAAAGAAAACAAACAAACAATTCAAAACAAACAAAGAAAAAAGCCCCAGGATCCCACCAGTGTGGCAGCACAGACCGGGAATCAGTTCCTCACTCGAACGGAGCTCCACAGCCCCTTAGGAAGAAGCAAAGAAGGCGCACGGAGCCAGTTATTTGAGTGAAAGGAGGGGGAGGTGGTGAGAGGTAAGGAAGAAATCGAAAGAAGTGGGAAAAAGCAACACCAGCAGCCAACAAATGGCACTCAGGGAGTCAGCCAGTGCCGGTGGGTAGAATCCAAGCAGCCAGTGTTTCCCAGCCAAGAGACTGTGGCCGTGGGAAGCAGAGGAAGTTGAGTGGGGGTGAAGAAGGGTGGGGGGTGGGAAAGGCTATATCATCAGTTACCGGTTGTTCTGTCTCCTGCTGGAGGCTCCAAGAAGCTGCTTTCTCGTACCCTCTATTTGCTGGTCTCTGATAGGAGTCCAAGATGGCGGATCCGCGCTACGTTAGCTGATAGTGGACCTCTGCATGAATCTGTCCACGCTGTCCATTTTCTGTCAGTTTCTCACTCCATTTGGGGCTTGGCTGAGTTCTTTATCTCTTCATTTGATGTTTTAGGGTTTCAGGATTGCTGTTTTCTCTGTTAGGCTTAGTTTTTCAGATCTTTGCTGTGGAGGGATGGCGTGGTGCTTCTGCCTAGAGTGCCATGTTGCCAGAAGTCTCCACAATTTATTATTTGACACTGGATTTCAGATAAAATAGGCACTTTATAGACCAGACCACCAACTGCATGTTGTAATAGAAATTGAAAACTCAACTGAAATTGTGGAGCCCTGCCACTTAATTCCTTGACTTTGACCATCATTTAACTTCTCTGAGCTACCTTTTTTTCCTCAAAATAAAAAGGCTGAAAAGTTGTAATAGGTGTTAGTCAATCAAATTTTCTACTTGTTTGTTTAACATATATTTAGCTGATCTTAAATTACACTTAAATTTATTTAACATCCATAGTTACCGATTTGAACATTTAGCTGAAATGCAGAGAACATTTTGCAAGGTAATGATGCAAGTAAGATTGGCCAAGCTTTGTTATTTCACTGGTGAGTTATTTGGATGTTGTCTACATTTTTTCATTCTCACCATTAGTAAATTGTGTCTGTCCACATTTGATTATTACCTGTTATATTGGAGAGATATCTTTGTAAACAATAGCAAGTAGATTCACCAAATACAAGGCTAATATCTAGCTCTTAAAATAAGTAACTGAGCAGAACTAATGTTACCATGCCCCATACTGACAAATGAAGCAACCTCCAGTTAACCTGTGGTAAGCCTAGACACCTTAAGTTAATTTTTCATACTTGTTCATTACTTAAATACATCAAACAGAATACTCATCACAACTGAGATCCTAGCATTGATAACAATAACAAAAATAAACACCCCAAGTTAAAAATAAAAGTTTTCACTCCAGTATACTTGAATAAATATTATTTTTCATAGAAAAAAAATAAAGCTATTCAAAAGCCGCTAGGTAGTACAAACATTTTATGCTCTACTGCCAACCTAAAGGTTGGCAGTTTGAACCCATCCAGAGGTACCACAGAAGAAAGCCTTGATGATCTGCTTCTGTTAAGATTAAAGTCAAGAAAACTCTATGGAGCAGTTCTACTCTGTAACATATGGGGTCACCATGAGTCGGAATTGACTCATTGGCCAACAACAACATGAACTATTCAATCTGACTAAAATAAGGGAGATTTAAATAAAAATAAGGGAGATCTTACTGTCTCTTTTTAGTATATATGCTCTCTTCTAGAAGAAAACAATCAATTATAGTTAATATTAAACGTGTAGGAATAAAATTGCCCCAGCCAAGAATGGGCATAGTACTTTAAGTATATACCATCGTCCATTAACTGAACTATGAGAACTTGAAATAGAACTCCATGGTATATGTAGGTTTACCTACTATTTTTGTAATAATTGGATGTGAAATTCAAGGGTAAGGGAGCCAAAAGAGATCAACATAACTGTTCCAACACTGGGATAGTGGAAATTGTTAGTTAGCAAATGACAATTGCAAAATATTAAGAAGACTCACTAAGGTAATATATTTGTGATTTCCCTAAAAAGTGCTGTCATTTTAAAACTTAAGTGATTCGTTTTAAGTGTGACAGAAACTATCTCAAAGTTCAGGTTTATACAGCTGTACACAGTGTGTTCTTATTTCAGATCATCTGACAAACCCCACTTATTTACAGCTGAAGAGCAATGTATCCTTTGGCTTAAATTCATGTCAATTCTGAGAATAACATTCAGCAGTCATTTTCCATTTTTTTTTTCAGAGCCAACTTTTAGCTATCAAAGTTTAAAAGTTTAAAGCCTCAAAGAAACTTTTTGAAGACCTCAAATGTACAAAGGCTCAAACTCTTTGAACTTCCACAAAATATGCACAAAGATCCCAGTTTTTTGAGGAGTGATTCTGATTGAGATGGGTAGAATCAAAGACATCAGAGAAAAATGAGAGCAGCAAGAAAGAGATCTTCTTTGCTCTTTCAACATCCAGATATAAACTCTACCTAAGTGTCTGCAGAGAAGACCTCTTGATATTAATGGGATTTCTTGGTTGGGTTGAGAAGTGGAGAAATGAGAGCAATGGCTTCCTGAATTGAGATAAAGTCCTGCGCTTTCACTAGCTAGAATGAACCAGAACAACACTACTTTTTTACTTGCCTATTTAAAATTTATTGTATGAAGTTCAAAAGTGAAGAATATTTGGGGCAATTTTCTCCTTTTATTTGCTTCCTGGTGAATATACCTATGTTAGGATATTGGCTTCTATCCTTCTCTTTATTTTTCTCTCCAAATCCTCATTGTTTTGCTACTAATTAATACATAAATCTTCCTTAGAATTGCATACCACAGATCTGCTTTTATTTTTAATTTACTATTATTATCTTGTTTAAACTGCTAATAACTGATAAAATTATAATTTAATGAAAGGAATGGGAAAGAAAGGATCTGACCTAGGTAAATTTTGAAATACACTGGATGATATAAAGCTAAAGAAAAAAAGAATACAAACATTGTACCGCAGTTAATAAGTTCATTTCTTCCAAGGGTAAAGATTAGCAATTCTGAAACTATTTTATTTGCAAACTAGGGTCATAGATAGTGAGAGACAAGGTTTCTCACTGTCAGAGAAAGAAGTTACAAATAAGAAAAAAAGGAAGGCTAGAATGAACCCAGTGGTACTGGACTGAAGTCAGAGTTATCGATATAGACTCAGCTTTTTTTGGTTGGTTGTTTTTTAATATAGATACATCAATGGATAGAGAAAGAAATAAATATAGATGCGTACGTACAAGTTAGTTTCCTAGCTGGCACAAATGGTTTGTGTCTGACTGCTCTCCTAAAGATTGTCTGTTTGAACCCACCCAGCAGTACTGTGGAAAATAGGCCTAGTGTTCTGCTTTCATAAAGATTATAGCCAAGAAAACCCTATGGAGCAGAGTTCTACTCTGTAACACATGGGGTCGCCATGATTCAGAATTGACTCAATGATAACTAACAACAACAACATGCACAAGTTAGTATATATGCATGTATTTCCGAGCTGTAGTCATTGAAAGGAACTGGAATCAGTGACACCCAGTAGCAATGAGAGTACCTAACACCCAGAACATGATTTCTAAATACCAGTCAAAAGAACCACGATTTCTTGAAAAACTGGTTGATTTCCAGGACTGGAGCAGGCATAATACATGATGAACCTAGAACATCTGCCTTGTGACTCCAGAAAGTAAGGAATTGCTTCAAAGAAAAAAATGTAAAAAGGAAGGAGCATATATAAAGGGTGTAAGAAACCCAAAAACCAAACCCATTGCCATCGAGTTGATTCCAACTCATCGCGAACCTATAAGATAGAGTAGAACTGCCCCATAGAGTTTCCAAAGGAGCGGCTGGTGTATTCAAACTGCCGACCTTTCTGTTACCAGCCAGCTCTTAACCACTGTACCACCAGGGCTCCATAGAACAATAAGATATATATATATGTATATCCTACAACATGCATATTACTATGATTTGTGTGTGGGTATGTGTGTGTGTAAAAGACAGGTGTTAAATACATAATCCAAAAACCAAAGCCATTGCTGTCATGTAAATTTAGACTCATAGCAACCCTATAGGACAGAGTAGAACTGCCCTATATGGTTTCTAAGGAGTGGCTGCTGCATTTGAACTGCTGACCATTTGATTAGCAGCGGAGCTCTTAACCACCTTGCTGCCAGGGTTTCAAATACAGAATACCTGCATTTAAATTGTTTAACATCTACAGAAGAAAATAATTATTGCAGTTCTTTTATGCAATGTAGAAAGCATTTGATGCTATGATAAAGATACAAATCTAGGGCTCTAATAACACAGAGGAAGAAGAAAATATTTTCTGCTGGAAAGATTATAGAAGGATCTCTATGTAAAAAATTAGAATGGCTAAAATCCAAAACACTGACAACACCAAATACTGGTGAGGATGTAGCAACAATAATTCTCATTTATTACTGGTGGGAATGCAAAGTGGCACATCCCCTTGGGAAGACAGTCTGGCAGATTTTTATGCAACTAAACATAGGCTTACCCATACAATCAGGCAATTGCACTCCTAGTTATTTACTCAAATTAGTTGAAAATTATACCCATGCAACAACCCGCACACGAATGTTATAACAGCTTTATTCATAATTGCCAAAATTGGAAGCAACAAAAATATCCTTTAATAGGTGAATGGATAAACTAATTGTGGTACATCCATACAGTGGAGTATTATTTAGCAATAAAAAGAAATGAGCTATTAAGCTATGAAAAGACAAGGAGAACCCTTAAATGCATAATGCTAAGTGAAAGAAGCCAATGTGTAAAAGCTACATACTGTATGATTCCAACTCTATGATTTTCTAGAAAAGGCAAAATTATAAGGACAGTAAAAACATCAGTGGTTGCCAGGAGTTTGAGTGAGAAAAGAACAGATGGAATACAAGGCATTTTGAGGGTAGTGAAACTATTATGCATGATGCTGTAATGGTAGATACATGACATTATATATTTCTTAAAGCCCATTCCTGTTACTGTAGAGTAGATTCTGACTCATAGTCACCCTATAGGACAGAGTAGGGTTTCCAAGGCTGTAAATCTTTCTGGAAGCAGACTGCTACATCTTTCTCCCATAGGGCTGCTGGTAGGTTTTAACCGCCAACCTTTTGGTTAGCAGCTGAGTGCTTAACCACTGTGCCACCAGGGCTGCTATTAAAGCCCATAGGATTATACAATACAAAGAATGAACCCTAATGTAAACTATGAACTTTATTTAATAATAATATGTCAATACTGTTTCATCAGTTGCTACAAATGTACCAGACTAATGCATGATATTAATATTAGGAAACTGTTTGTGTGTGTCGCGGATGGGGTGGGTTCTTATATGGGAACTCTGCTGTATTTTCTGTAAATCTAAAATTACTCTAAAAAATAAATTCTATTAAAGAAAAACCTAAAAAGGATGAGTTCATCAATAGAAAATAAAATATAAAAATGAGAAAGTCATAACTTTGGAAATTAAACAGCTTGTTCATAATTTTGGATTTCTTTACTATAGGTGGATTTAAGGAACATAAACTCCTGCTTTTAGCTTGAAAAATAAATAATCAGCTCTTTATCGTGAGGAGGGGATAGTATTCAAGCAACTTGCTTCTCTTCCTTCATGTGGTGCTTCAAAGTCTCTTGATTTCTTCATAGATCACTAGAATTCCCATGACCACTGAGGGGGTATGAATAAAGAGAAAGTTTCTGTATCTAGAAAGTATCTTTGGAGTAGGCCAACATTATAGATGAATTGAAGGAATAGATTTACTGTGACACTAGTAAAGCTTTTAGGGCTCCTCATTTGCATGAGACACTTATAAGGCGCTAAAACAGACCCTAGCTACATATTCGTGGTCAAATGTTTTTGCAAATTTTGCAAAAGTAAGTTACTTTACCGTCCATCTGTTAAGTCTGCCGTCTCTTTCCACTCAGATTTTCTCTCCCTCATGCTTCCCCTCTTGTTGGGTGATGTTGAAGAGGCTATAGGCTTCTTTGGATCCAGTGGAGAGGCTACAGAGCTACAGGCATATTTTTGGAAGTAGAGTTAGGAATGCATTTAGTTTGTGCTTAGTGGGACATGCATAGATGGTTTTTAGTCACTGCTGTGTATTGTTGGTATTGCTGGCCACCCAGGTTTTAGCAGAAATGCAGTACATTGCATTCCAATGCCATGGTGATTTTCCTTCTGCATTTAGTTTAAATTAATACAGGAACCGATTCTATTCAGAAGACTGAGCCTCAGTGTTACCTTCCTTTCAGACTAAAAAGTTTATTTTTATGGGGAAATAAATCAAAGTTAAAAGTCCATCTTCCTTTGTTTCATCATTGGAAATGCTTCTTATAGGGAAAATAATAATCACACATAATTTTCACTGATTTCTTACCAGTTTTAACTACTTTCAACTCCATTTTGTAACAGAAGACACTGAGACATAGAGAAGTTAAATAAGTTTCCCAGTGCCTCACAGAGCTGAAGTCAGGAACTCGGATTACAATCAGTAACTTAAGCCACAAGGAAATATTGGCTCTCCATCTTCGGCTAAGAATGAGAAGACCCTAGGTGTATCTTTGGGATCTTAGGCCAAGCAGTTAACTTCTCTTGTCCTCAGTTTTCTCATGAGATAAACAAAGGTGGACTAGAAGTCAATGTTCTTAACTTTTGAGTGTTGTCATAACCCTTAGAGACAAGGCAGAAAGCTATAACCCCTTTCTATGAAGTAAAACAGAAGCACTTACCCAATTTATGTATATCCATGGACACTCTGAAGCCCTTTACTTGGCCCTACATTAAAATTTATTGGACTAGGAAATCTTTACATTTCTTACAGATCGAATATTCTGCTGTTTTAAGAAAAGCTGACCTAGTTTATTGATGATGTTTTCAAAGGGCAAGAGATTATAACTATAGCAATCCAGCGATTGCTCCCTATATGCCTTATTGATGGGTTGATTTGGTCATGATCTGTTTCTTGTAACTGTGTGTTCTCTTTGTGCTGATGGAGTCTTTCACTTGAAGACAGTTTTTTTTAAAAAAGAATTTTTTCAGGTACGTCTGGATTGAACGACCTAAAGAAAAGTATGGCATTTAACTGAAGCTTATAAAATAATTTGTTTTCCCAGGAAATGAGATCTGAAAAACAGCCAATATGTCAATACCAAAATCAATTTGAAAAGGATCTACTATGAAATTAGATTTCTCAGATAATATGTAGCTTAACAAGAGGGCATTCACTTTACCTTCCTTGTTATGGGAATAGTATCCATCAGAATGTAAAAATAATGGCATATTTGAAGCCATAAACTTACTATCAAACTTTATGGCTTTAAGATCAAAGGATCGAGTTTCAATTTAAATGTATGGATTGTTTCATTATAAAAACAAAGTAACTCACTAGAAAATAGATTAAGAGACCTTTTGTGTATTCTTCCTATATCACATAAGGAAATTATAAAAGTGTGCCCTTAAAATTGTATTAGAATTAGTATACACAAGCAGGAAACTACTCTGTACCAATTTAAAAAAAAAAAAAAATTGTGCTGTTCTTCGTTCAGTTGAAATGCTTCAATATTTTGGCTATTTTCTCTGTAAATTTTGGTTGATAGTTTGTTCATTATGGTTAGATTTCAATATGATTGCAAATTAGATGATGTAAAACTCAATAAAGTAAAATACACAAAAGACCAATTAACATGTTATCTCAGTAAGTATACAGAAGAATGAGAGAACATACTGTTCTACACAATAGCATGTAATTAAGATGTAGTCATAAATCTGAGAAATATTGTAACTTGTTTAGGTGCACAGGTGGCTTTTAGAAAGATTGAATAGCTTCTCTTGCCCCCTTGAGATGCGAGTTTGTAGTTATTCCCGCAAAATTAAACAGAATAATTTCTCAAGCCTCTGACAGTGTGGATGCTTCAGTGCAAACAGCATGCCTGAGATGTATGTTTGGGAAGTATTCATTTCCTTGTCCATTCCTGTTCCAGATGCTCTCTATGATGTCATCACTGTGGGAGCCCCAGCTGCCCATTTTCAGGGATTTAAGAATGGTGGTCTTCGGAAACTACTCCATAGATTTGAAACAGAAAGACGAAAGTAAGTAACGAAGGGAAGAAAACACACATTGCATTAAAGATATTATCTTTCCTTCGGGGAGAGTCTGTATTCAAGGTTAAGATAAAGAAGCTTGGTCCATCACGATGAAGCGTTTTTGATCTCTCATACCCATTTAATAACTTAAAGTTGAATTTTCCAAAACTACTTGAGCAGAGATTAAATTAGAATAAATGAAATGCCTGAGTATGTTGCTGATAGAGTACCACTGTGCTAACAGAACATTTTCCTGGAATCCTTGCTACTAAGAAAGAGATGATATTCTAGTATCAATCATTGTTCACTCAATGGAATGGTGTTCAGACAGAGATTTAGCTGAACACACAGTCTGATTCAATTGTTGAACCAAAGATACTTAACAGAGACCATGGGTCCTAACTTATGTCTCTGACCCTGCTAGTGATTTCCACTGAGACCTGAGGCAAGATACATAATTCCCCACCACGTAATTGTGCCATTTGAAGAAGAGGCATCAATATAGAACTATCAGCTACGTGATGAAATTAAATGAGACAGCTTTCTATTTCTTAGGGAAAAAGCATGGCACAAAAACCAAACTGTTGTAATTGTTATTTACTTCGTTGTGTACTTTTTCCATTATGATTTTTAGCTTCTTTTAAACACTATTTCATAAAGCTTTTGCATCAGTATTTTACCCCCTTTCCCACACCCCACCTCGGTGATCTTATGCTGTAACATGCTCTGGCTATGATCACACTCATGTAAACCATAAACAGCATTGTCAAAGAGTGAAGGATAACTTACCTTCCTTTTTAACTTGTTACTGTTCTTGGATTAAGAAGCTGAATTTTGAAAGTTAGGAAAAATATTCTTTAGTCATAGTAGGTTTAGTAATAGTATTAGGAGATTGATCTGAGTGGTAAAACAAGAACTTATTTTTTTTCTTCTAAGTTTTATCACATTTGCTATTTGGTACCCAGATGTTCAGGAAGAAAGCATTTAAAGTAAGTTAGAACTGAGTAACTTACATACTATTATATCATCCTATAAAACCAAAATCCAAACCTGTTGCAATCGAGTTGATTTTGATTCTGGCAACTCCATGTGTTACAGAATAGAGCTATGCTCCATAGAGTTTTCAAGGCTGTGAACTTTTGGAAGCAGATTGACAGGCCTTTCTTCCAAGGCTATGCTGAGTGTGTTAGAACTGCCAACCTTTCAGTTAGTAGTCAAGCGCTTAACCATTTGGGCCCTATAAATATATAATTTAATGATATATACATATGGAGCCCTGGTGGTGCACAGGTTAAGAGCTATACCTGCTAACCAAAAGTTTGGCAATTTGAATCCACCAGCTGCTCATTGAAAATTTGACATTGATACAATATTATTAACTCAGTTACAGAACTTATTCAGATTTTTCCATTTCTTTTTTTCTTGCTTTTCTTGAGGGGGGAGTGGAAAGAGTATATAGTTCTATGAAATGTATCACATATGTAGATTAAAGTAACTATCACCACAGTCATAGAGCCCTGATTGTGCAATGGTGAAGTACGTGGCTGCTAACCAAAAGGTAGGTGATTTGAACTCACCAGTGGCTCCGTGGGAGAAAAGACCTGGTGATCTGTTCGCATAAAGATTACAGCCTAGGAAATCCTATGAGGCAATTCTACTCTGTCATACAGAGTCACTATGAGTCAGAATCAACTCAACGGCACGCAACAACAACATCACCACAGTCGTGATACAGAACTTCCATAACCATGAAGAAACTCTCTCATGTTACCCCTTAATAGTCACACCCTTCCCCTAAACCTAACCCCTGCAACCACTGTTCTGTTCTCTACCACTGTAATTTTGTTATATAAATGGATCATTCCGTAAAGAACAATTTGAGATTGACTTTTTTTCACTCAGCATAATGCCCTTGAGGTCCATCCAAGTTGGATGTATTAATAGTTCTTTTCCTTTATATTGCTAAATAGTATTCTATGTATGGATATACCACACTTTGTTTATCCAATCACCAATTAAAAGGACATTTCGGCTGTTTCTAGGAAATTTTGGGCTATTGCAAATAAAGCTGTTATAATAATTTGTGCACAGATTTTCATGTTAATATAAGTATTCATTTTTCCAGAGTTGCTAGGTTGCTAGGTTGTATGACAAATGTATGTTTAATTTTATTACAGACAGAGTGGTTGTGTCATTTTACATTCTCACCAGCAATGCATGAGAAATGTACTTGCTCTACATACTCATCAGCAGTTCATATTATACATATTTTTTATTTTATTTATTTTAGCCATTCTAATAGAGTTGCAGTAGTGTTTCATCATAGCTGTAGTTTGCACTTCTCTAATGGCTAATGATGTTGATCCTCTTTTCATGTGCTTTATTGCTATCTGTATATACTCTGATAAAATGTCTGTTCATACCTTTTGCCCATTTCTAATTAATTGTTTTTTATTGTTGAATCTTGAGAGTTAGTTATATATTCTAGCTATGTATCCTTTGTCAGAAAGATGATTTGTAATTATGTTCAAGATTAGGTCAACATTTGAAACCAGTCAATGAAATCCACCATATAAACAGGCTAAAGAAGCAATTGTTCATTCCTAGCTTATAGAAGCACTATTGATTTTGGTGTGCTCATCTTTATCCTGTGCTCATTATTTGTTAATTCTAGGATAATTTTTGTAGATTTAGGGGAATTTTCCATGTAGATAATGATCCATATGCAAATAGGTAGTGTTATTTTTCTTTCCTCAATATCTATTCTGTTTACTTTCTTTTCTAACCTTATTACACTGACTAAAACTTCCAGCACTATGCTGAATTGGAGTAGTACAGCAGACATTTTTTGCTTGGTTCCCCATTTTAGGATGAAAGCATTTAGTCTTTTACCATTAAGTATGATGTTAGCTCTAGGTTTTTTGTTTTGTTTTTGTTTTAGTTTTAGATGCTCTTTAACAGATTGGCCGTAGTTTTTATTTTTATTTTTATTTTTTGTACTGTCTTTGTTTTTTATATAAGGGTAATGCCTATCTCATAAAATTATTTGGGAAGTATCTCCTCCTCTTTATTTTTTGGAAAAGTTTTGTAGAATTGGCATTATTTCTTCTTTAAATGCTTTGTAGAATTAGTTAAAATATCTGGACCTGGAGTGTTCTTTCTCAGAAAGTTTTTAATTATGAATTCAATATCTTTAATAGTCATAGGTCTATTCAGATTACTATTTAATCTTGAGTGAATTTTTGATAGTTTGTGGAAGGATTTTTGCTAAGTTGCTAAGTGTGTGGTTTTTGAGGAAGTAATCCATTCAATCTGAATATCAAATCTCTATGTTCATAGTGGAGCCCTGGCGGTACAGTGATTAAGAGCTCAGCTACTAACCAAGAGGTTGGCAGTTTGAATCCACCAGCCACTCCTTGGGAATGCTATGGGGCAGTTCTACTCTGTCCAATAGGGTCACTGTGAGTTGGAATTGAGTCAACAGCAATGGGCAACAGCTGTGTTCACAGTATTCTGTTATTATCTTTTTAATATTGTGAGGTTTTGATAGTTACAGCTCCTCTCTGTCCTAATATTGCTAACTTTGGTTGTTTGTTTGGTTTTTGTTTTGTTCTGGTTTCCTTTGTTGCTTGTCAATCTTATTAGAGGTTTATCAATTTTACTGGTCTTCTTAAAAAAACAACTTTTGGTTTAACTTTCTTTTTTTTTCAATTATATTAAATTATTCTTTTATCTTTATTATTACTTTCCTTCATATGGTTTTGGCTTTATTTTACTCTTTTTTTTTTTTCTAGTTTCTAGGTTGGGGACTTAGATTATTGATTTGAAACTTCTTTTATTTTTTTAACTTGAATATTTAACTCTATAAATTCCCCCGTAAGCACTGCTTTAGCTGCATCCCACAGATTTTTATGCATTGTATTTTTATTTTTATTAGTTAAATATAGTTTTTCTATTTTCCTTGATACTTCCTTTTTATCCCATGGATTATTTAAAAGTGTGCTGTTTAATTTCCAAGTCCTTGGAGATTTTCCTGTTATCTTTCTGTTACTGATTACAGTTTGATTTCATTATGATCAGACAACATACTTTCTAAATTAGGTTATCCATAATTTGTTATGAACCACACTGTTAAATGCCTTTCCATAGTCACTAAAACACAGTTGAACATCTTTCTGATATTCTCTGCCTTTGGCCAAGATCCATGTGACATTAGCAGTGATATCCCTTGTTCCCTGTCCTCTTCTGAATTCAGCTTGAACTTCTGTCAATGTACTGCTGCAACTGCTTTTGAATGATCTTCAGCAAAATTTTACTTGTGTGTGATATTAAAGATATTGTTTGATAATTTCTGCATTCTGTTGGATCACCTTTCTTTGGAATGGGCACAAATTTGGATCTCTTCCAGTCAATTGGTCAGGTAGCAGTCTCCCAAATTTATTGGCATAGACAAATGAGCACTTCCAGTGCTGCATCCATTTGTTGAAACATCTCAACTGGAATTCTGTCAATTCCTGGGGGCTTGTTTTCTGCCATCCCCTTCAGTGCAGCTTGGACTTCTTCCTTCAATACCATCAGTTCTTGATCATATGCTGCCTCCTGAAATGGTTGAATGTCAACCACTTCTTTCTGGTACGGTGATTCTGCATTCCTTCCATCTTCTTTTGATGCTTCCCGCGTCATTCAATATTTTCTCTGCAGAATCCTTCAATATTGCAACTCAAGGCTTGAATTTTTTCTTCAGTTCTTTCAGCTTGAGAAATGCTGAGTGTTTTCTTCCCTTTTGGTTTTCTAACTCCAGGTCTTTGCACATATCATTATAATACTTTAAACTTTGTCTTCTTGAACCGCCCTTTGAAATCTTCTGTTCAGCTCTTTTACTTCATTATTTCTTTCTTTCACTTTAAGTACTCTACATTCAGGAACAAGTTTCAGAGTCTCTCCAGACATCCACTTTGGCCTTTTCTTTCTTTCTTGCCTTTTTAATGACCTTTTCCTTTCTTCATGCATGATTTCCTTGATGTCATTCCACAACCATCTGGTCTTCAGTCAACAGTGTTCAATGCATCAAATCTATTCTTGAGATGATCTCTAAATTCAGGTAGGGTAAACTCAAGGTCATATTTTGGCTCTTATGGACTTGCCCTAGTTTTCTTAAGCTTCAGCTTGAATTTGCGTAGGAGCAATTCATGGTCTGTTCCACAGTTGACCTCTGACTTTATTCTGAGTGATTATATTGAGCTTCTTCATCATCTCTTTCCACAGACGTAGTCGATTTGATTCCTGTGTATTCTGTCTGGCAAGGTCCATGTGTATTGTCACCATTTACGTTGTTGAAAAAAGGTATTTGCAATAAAGAAGTCATTGATCTTGCAAAATTCTATCGTGCGATCTCCAGTGTCGTTTCTGTCACCAAGGCCTATTTTCCAACTACTGATTCTTCTTTGTTTCCAACTTTTGCATTGCAATCACCAGTAATTATCAATGCGTCTTGCTTGCATATTCAATCAATTTCAGACTGCAGAAATTGGTAAAAATATTCAATTTCCTCATCTTTCACATTAGTGATTGGTGTGTAAATATGAATAATAGTCATATTAACTGGTCTTCCTTGTAAATGTATGGATATTATCCTATCACTGACAGCATTGTACTTCAGGATAGATCTTGGAGTGTTCTTTTTGACGATGAATGTGATGTCATTCCTCTTCAATTTGTCTTTTTTGACATAGTAGACCATATGATTTTCTGATTCAAAATGGGCAATAACCAGTCCATTTCAGCTTACTAATGTCTAAGATATTGATCTTTATGTGTTCTGTTTCATTTTTGATGACTTCTAATTTTCTTAGATTCACACCTCCTACATTCCATGTTCCAATTATTAATGGATGTTTTCAGCTGTTTCTTTTCATTTTGAGTTGTGTCATGCCACCTCAGCAAATGAAGGTCCTGTACGCTTTACTCCATCCACATCATTAAGATCGACTCTACTTTGAGGAGGCAGCTCTTCCCTAGACTAATTTTGAATTCCTTCCAACCTGAAGGGCTCATCTTCCAGCACTATACCAAACAATGTTCCACTACTATTCATAAGGTTTTAACTGGCCAATTTTTTCAGAGGCAGACCACCAGGTCCTTCTTTCTAGCCTGTCTGAGTCTGAAAGCTCCATTGAAACCCATCCACCATGGGTGATCCTACTGATTTTTGAAATACTAGTGGCATATCTTCCAACATCACAGCAACATGAAAGCCACCACAGTAGGACAAACTAATAGACCTGAGGGGATTATTGCAATAGGGGTATAGAAATTAGTTCTAACTACAGACCTCATGGGGGAGGCAAGTCATCTCTTTATTGAAACTAGGTAAAGACTTAGATAAAGTTTCTGCCCAGAGGCTCTGCTGGGGAGTGGCCTCTCTTCCTTACTGCAAGAGGGGATAGAAGTCATTGTTCTGCCCACTGACTTTCCACCACCTTTGGGGTCGGGACACAAATTTTTTTTTATGACATCTACCCTAAGAACAGGCAGTATAGTGAAAGATTTTTGTTCTGTTGGGCTTCCCCTTTCCCAGTCTTTGGGTAGAAAGTACAGGCTTTTCTTGGGAGCTACATTTTTTTTTGCCCCGCTGGTTTTTCTGTGTTGTAGGCTTCTCTAGCACCCAGGTCAGAATACATAGGAAGTAAGGGAAAAAAAATCCCACTCTCATATCGTTTCTCATGAGTCCTGAAGCCGCTAGCCAATCTGCCTTCTTTTCTCTGGCTTTCAGAGTCTTATGATAGATGGCTTACCTGTTTTGTTGAAAGTTTTTTTTTTATGATCAGCAGGAGTGGCAAAACAGATCATATTCACTCCATCTTGTTTGGAACTGGAAGTCTCTACCCTGAGATTTTGACTTAATTAATTAATTAATTAAATTTCAATCAAATTTTAGAGTGCATAAAACAATTAGAATTATCAAAACTGTCCAAAGGGCACACAAAATCTAGCTGAGCATACAAAGCATGGATATGTGAAACACGGAGCCTAACTCTATACTTTTATAAAATGTCACTATATACCACTGACAAATACAAATGTTGAGTTGTATGGTTAAACCTTGAATAATATTTCTTAAGTTTTTAAATATCTTCATGAGTAGCTGAATGCTTCATTCTTCTTCCCTTTTCACTGGGATGTTTATATACCTATAAACACACACACACACACACACACACACACACACACACACACACACACACACAGAGCTTGCTGATCAAATTTAAAATAAAAGGAAGGCAAAATTGTATTCAATTCTTGTAAACACTGATTGAGTTAGGTTTTTCATATGTGTTATATATCCCATTGCTTTAGTGATGGAAATACAATGAGCATTTTAACATAGCTTTTAAAACTTGATGTGGATTGTAAAAGAATTCTCCATTGAGCAGTGGTATGAGATATATATGGCTTGCTGAGTCAATATGTAGGTGAGCAAGGTGACAACCTGTCTGTTCTAACAGCTAACCTGAGCAAAGACTTAATGCCTAAAGAGATATCACACATGCAAATAAATTTTTACAGACTTTTTAAGCAGTAAATATTGCATTTTGGTATCAAAGGCAACAGAGAAAAGTAAATATAATTATATGAAATGAGCAACTTAGACTTTAAGTTAAAGCAAACATTTACATTTGGCACTGAAGAAAATCACATTCAGTGAAGGAATGTTTCTTTCTTTCTTCTTTTGATTACTCCAAGAAAAATATAGCCAATTCTCTTAGGCCAGGTTTTTAGGGAACTACCATAGCCTTTGTACTATATCACCTTCATTTGTTTTCTTCTCAGCTAGGCCAATAAAATATTGTCATCTGAGAACACATACAATTGATGTGTCTGTTCCTTAGTGATCTATGTTCTGATGAATACACTGACCACATAATGAAAAGGGGTTTAGCATAAGAAAGCCTTGCTAATAGTATTCATATAGTGTAATTCAGATCATGTAGAAACTTTTATGACATATTTTTGAAAGCTACAAGATAATTAATTTGGGAGCTTGATCTTTTTAAAGTACAAATATCAGAGTGCATTACTCCCTTGCTCAGAAAACGTCAAGGAGTCCATGCTCACCAGTTGGCCATTCAAAACCACCATGATCTCACCCCAGCAACTTTCTACCTTCATGGCTCGCTCTCCTGCACTTACTTACTCATTATGTGCTGTACAAACTGTTTCCTGAAAACGTGCCTCACACTTCTCCACCTCTTCACTTTTTCACAATCTGTTCCTTTTCACGAAAAAATTATCCCGTCCTCCCCATCTCCTCACTATTTTACCTTTTTTGTCAAAACTATGTACATAATCCTATTCAAAATTCTACAATAGCCCGTCCTAAGATTCTGCCCTCTCAATGCCCTCTCAGATTTCTGAAGTTGATTTGACTCTCCTAATATTTTATTTTGACTTCCTTTATAAACCCTAGTGGCGTAGTAATTAAATGCTACAGCTGCTAACCAAAAGATCGGCAGTTCGAATCCACCAGGTGTTCCTTGGAAACTCTATGGGGCAGTTCTACTCTGTCCTATAGGGTCGCTATGAGTCGGAGTCGACTCAGCCACAACAGGTTTAGTTTTAGTTTTTTTAGTATACCCTTATTAGGTCAGAGTTATAGTGTATTAGGTTTGTTTTTATCTGACACTTCCATAACAAGTTATGATCTCCTTGAGTAAGAGATCGTGTTCTTTTCAATGTAGGGTCTTCTGGAGTGCCCCACAGTATTTCATGAGTCAGATTTAACAGGCATCTGGATTCATGTATGAATCAGATGTAGTCTCTGACTTAAAAGTACTGAAAACATCAGTGAAAGAGAAAGTCTCACAAATATCATAATGCAATTAGATCAGTATTATGTAAATCAGAGATTCTTAGCCTGGGCTGCACATTAGAATCACTTTTGAAGCTTTTAAAAAATAATTAACTATGGCAGCATATCACCCCAGACAAATTAACTCAAAGTCTCTGGGAAAGGGTCGCCAAGCATTGGTAAGTTTTAAAAGCTCCCCAGGTGAGTCTAGTGTGTAGCCAGAGTTGAGAAACACTGATAGAGATGTAAGTGAAAATTACCGTGAGAAGAGAGACAAAGAGTGTAAGGAATTAAAACAGGAATACCTACAGAGATGAGTTGAACTTGAAAAATGTAGAGAAACACAATTGGTATGTGTCAGGAGGAAACAAAATCTACCAACAGGAATATTTGTTGAAGAAAAGTTTTACAACTTATTCACTAGAAATTTTGTTTAAAAAATCCCAAATTCATCTCATTAGGTAGTTGCAAGATGGAACCAAATATAAGAGGAAAGCTATAAAAATTTTCTGCCTGAGTAACTTGCAAACAAATAAAACAGAGCATATTATAGAGATTTTCATGCTGCACACGTCAGATTTTTCTAGACAAACATACATATAAAATGTATATAAAAGGCCAAATCAGAATGCTTTTAACCTATGGGTTCACTTGTAACATCAAACATTTACTTGTTCTTAGTGTCAGTAATTTAACTAGACACTATTTGAAAGCTTGTCAATTTCCTCCAAATATGAACTGATTATTTTCAGAATTTTTTAAAAGGAAAGGAACAAAATTACTACTACAACAAATATTTTACCTGCTTTGAACATTTCTAATTTCGTCAGGCACCACAGATTCAACCAGAACTTTCACTGAGTAGGATCATGGCATAACCCTTTCATTAAGATAAGAAGGCACCTCAAGAAAATCAAGAGCCTTATAAAGAAAAAAAAGTCAATGAGGTAGTGTTAAGTCTACTTTTAAGCACATTGACTCTGTCTTAGTTATCTACTGCTACTGTAATAGAAATACCACAACTGGGCGGTTTTAACAAACAGAAGTTTATTTTCTCACAGCTTTGTTGTTGTTAGATGCCATAGAGTCAGTTCCAACTCATACTGACCCTATGTACAACAGAATGAAACACTACCAGTTTCTGCTCCATTTTCACAATCTTTGTTATGCTTGAGCCCACTGTTGCAGCCACTGTGTCAATCCATCTCACTAGGATATTCTTCTTTTTCGCTGACCCTCTACTTTGCTAATCATGATATCCTTCTCCAAGGACTGATCCCTCCTGAAAACATGTCCAAAGTATGTGAGGCGAAGTCTCGCCATCCTAATTTCTAAGGAGTATTCTGGCTGTACTTCTTCCAAGACAGATATGTTCCTGCTTTTGGCAGTCCATGGTATTTTCAATATTCTTCGCCAAGACCATAATTTAAAGGCATCATCAGTTCTTCTTCATTCTTCCTTATTCATTGTCCAGCTTTTGCATGCATATGAGGCGATTGAAAATACCATGGGTTGGGTCAGGCGCACCTTAGTCTTCCAGGAGACATCTTTGCTTTTTAACACTTTAAGGAGGTCTTTTGCAGCAGATTTGCCCAATGCAATGCATCATTGATTTCTTGACTGCTGCTTCCATAGGTGTTGATTGTGGATCCAAGTAAAATGAAATCCTTGACAACTTCAATATTTTCTTCATTTATCATGATGTCGCTTATTGGTACAGTTGTGAGGATTTTTGTTTTCTTTATGTTAACTTGTAATCCATACTGAAGGATGTAGTCTTTAAACTTCCTCAGTAAGTGCTTCAAGCCCTCTTCACTTTCAGCAAACAAGGTTGTGTCATCTGCATAACGGAGATTATTAATAAGTCTTCCTCCAATCCTAATGCCCTGTTCTTCTTCATATAGTCCAGCTTCTTAGATTATTTGCTCAGCATACAAACTGAAGAAGTATGGTGAAAGGATACAACCCTGAGGCACACATTTCCTGACTTTAAACCATGCAGTATATCCTTGTTCTATTTGAATGACTGCCTCTTGATCTCAGTACAGGTTCCTCATGAACACAATTAAGTGTTCTAGATTCCCCATTCTTTGCAATGTTATCCATAATTTGTTATGATCCACACAGTCGAATGCACTTGCATAGTCACTAAAAGACAGGTAAACATCTTTCTGGTATTCTCTGCTTTCAGCCAGGATCCATCTAACATCAGCAGTGATATCCCTTGTTCCACATCCTCTTATGAATCTGGCTTGAATTTCTTGCAGTTCCCTGTCGATGTACTGCTGCAGCTTCTTTTGAATGATAATGATATTCAGCAAAATTTTACTTGCGTATGATATTAATGATATTGTTCAATAATTTCCACATTCTGTTGGATCACCTTTCTTTGGAATGGGCATAAATATGGATCACTTCCAGTCGGTTGGCCAGGTAGCTGTCTTCCAAATTTCTTGACATAGATGAGTGAGCCCTTCCAGTGCTGCATTCATTTGTCGAAATGTCTCCGTTGGTACTCCTTCAGTTCCTGGAGCCTTGTTTTTCGCCAATGCCTTCAGTGCTGACTGGACCTCACAGTCCAAACCAATGCCATAGTTTAGGAGGCTAGATGTCTGAATTCAGAGTGCTGGTTCTAGGGGAAGCCTTTCTCTCTCTGTTGGTCTGGAGGAAGGTCCATGTGTCTTCTGAGCTTCTGCTGCTGGGCAATCTTCATGTGGTTTGGCATCTCTCTTCTCCCATCTCTGCTTCTTTCTCTTGCTTGTTTAATCTTTTTTATATCTCAAAAGAGATTGACTTAAGACACACTCTACACTGATCCTGTGTTTATTAACATAACAAAGACAACCCATTCCCAAATGGGATTATAACCACAAACATAGAGGTTAGGATTTGTAACACATATTTTTGGGGGACACAATTCAATCCATAACAGACTTCTTATGACCTGCCTATTCATTTAGCACAAACTCAGGATTCCCTGCATGTGATCCTAATGCCAAATGCCTGCCCTGCATGCCCCCTCCCCAACCTGCTCTCTGTGCCCATAATCAACATTTGCTACCCAACAATTTCAATCTGTAGAGAAAGAAAAATCAGTAGAAAAAGTCATAAGGAAAACAAACTAAAATTTTGCTAACAGGAATATTGTAGACTGTAATGAGCATATCACTAAAATTTGGGGGAAGTTTCTAAAGGAAAGAAAAATAATAACACAAAAAGTGAAACAAACCAGTGTTACATTTAATGAAACCAATGGTTATATAGTCACATGGCAAAAACTCTGGGACTAAGATAATTTTCCTTACCGTTGTAAATATAAGTAGATATTTTCTCATTCTCTCTTATAAATAGGAGGCTTCTTTGGACAAAAGGGGAAAAAAATGCTTCAGGAAAAGATGTAGGAAGGAAGCTGGCTCCAGCCCACAATAGAACAGTTACAAAATTATTATCATAATTATTATATGAAGCACTGGACTTCAGACACCATCTCTGTGGTCAACCTAAATATGTCTCACGAGGTCTAGACATGTGTTTCCAACCATCTAGCAGACATCTCCACTTTCATTGTATCTTCCAAACATCTCAAGGTCAACATATTAAATCACCTCTCACTCCTTTGCTCCCTCAAACTTTCTCCTTTAGGGTTTTTTTCTTTCTTTTTTTTTCTCCTTAACAAAAGGCACCATCATCCTCCTAACTCTTCAATTTAGAAACATGGAAATCCGTGACTTTTGTTCCTCCCTAGTTTCTACTTAAAAAAAAAAAATCAGTTCTACTTCTTATTTCTCTGGAATGTGTTCATTTCAATAATGAATTAGGTGTTAGGATAATCCTAATCCATGGAGTTAACATCTTTTAAGTGCTCAGACCACTTAATCATTCCCCTCATCATCCTCCCTTCCAGGCTGGCTCTCATTCAGTCCAATTTCTTTATTTTAGTTGGAGTAATATTCCTAGAAGGAATATATGATCCTGTGATTTCATAATTTTAAACCTTCTTAGCTATCTTTTGCCTGGAGAATAAAGTTCAAAGTGCATAATGTATTCATATGTCTTCTGGCCCTGCTTTCTTCTCCAACTTCATCCCTCACCACTTGCACCATCATTTCTCTCTTACACATTACCCTCCGTAGTGAACCAGAGTTAACCTCCTCAGTTACAACCACAGATCTTAGCTTAAAATTCAGCTGCTCTTGGAAGCTTTCTCTGACTCCTCAGCTAGGCTTTCAACTTTAAGCTTCCAGTGTACATATTTCCCTAATTGTCTTCCCCTCTGGATAGTATGTACTCTGAGAGCATGGACTTTATCTTCCTAGTTTACTACAGTGTCCGCAGGAACTAACTTGATAAGTGATAGCTGAGGGAGTGAATGAATGAAGTGAAAGAATTTCCTGCCATAAACCAAACCTGTTGCCATCGAGTAGATTCAGACTCATAGCAACCTTACAGGACAGAGTAGAACTGCCACAAAGGGCTTCCAGGGAGTGCTTGGTGGATTTGAACTGTCAACCTTTTGGTTAACAGCCGAACTCTTAACCACTATGCCACCAGGGTTTCCTTCCTGCCATAGGAGTGTCCAAAACCAAACCAGTTGCCATCAAGTTGACTCTCATGGTGACCTCATGCGTGTCAGAGTAGAACTGTGCTCCATAGGGTTTTCAACAGCTGATTTTTCAGAAGTAGATTTCCAGGCCTTTCTTCCAAGCTATCTCAGGGTAGACTCAAACCTCCAACCTTTCGTTTAGCAGCTGGGCACGTTAACCATCTGCACCGTCTCAGGACTCCCATTAGAGTACTAAAAAAAAAAAAAAAAAAAACACCTCACTGCTGTCAAGTTAATTCTGACTCAAAACGACCCTATAGGACAAAGTAGAACTTCCCTGTAGGGTTTCCAAGGAGTGGCTGTTGGATTCAAACCGCTGACCTTTTGGTTAGCAGCTGAGCTCTTAACCACTTTGCCACCAGGGCTCCAATTAGAGTATAGAAAAGAACAAATTAATCTGGCTGAAGAGATAAACATGACTAAATTCAGTAACAGAAAGATAAGTAATGTATGGAGAGCGTCTTGAAGACTTGAAAAATAGCCATTTGTCAGGAATCATGTTAGCATTTGCTTTGCTTGGCCCTCTCTAGGAAAGAAAAATATACTTACTTTTATGTGTTCTGACAGGAGAAAGGTGATAATTTATTTTTTTTTAAATAACCAAGTTAAACTATGATTCAATATGATTAATACAACGATGACTTTAACATCTAAAAGGTGGTGACGTTCTTCCAATAATCTACCCAAAAGCTTGTGAGCTAATTATGACCTGAAGCTTAGACAAGAAGTACTGTGTATAGTGTGACAGTTCAGAATTTTTAAAAATTAAGTTCTTCTTTTATGGAAAATGGCTTAGTTGTAAATGAAAATAAGTTTGCTAAAAGATCCCAATATTGATAAAAAAATGAAAAAACCTGTTGCCGTTGAGTCGATTTCGATCTATATTGGTAATGATAATAAATTTAGTGGAGAGAGTGGTGTCCGAAAATGACAAGACATATGACCTGTCTTATAGTGGTCATGTCAAATTATGGGATTTCAGAAAGTCACTGAACTTCTCAGCTTTCAGTTTCTATATTTTCCGTATACATGTGGCTGATTTATCCTGATTTTCTAGATTGTTGGAAAGAGTGGTTAAAATCTTCTCAAGAAGATAATTTGACTCTACAACTTAATGTTTTCATTTCACACAATTATTAAGACATGATTCCTGGTATACAAAACAGAAGAAAAAGGTAAATCAACAGGAAAATTAGACTTAAAAGGCCTTTTTTTAGTTCTAAATTTAATAAGCAAATTACAGATCAAAATACCTGCTTACCTAAAAAAAAAATTTAAAAAAATATGGTTTGAAGACTTATTTTCTATAAACCAGGAGTACTATTTTTCTTTAACTATAAGCTAAAAATATATTTTAAACCCTAATATAGTTCTGTCATCTCAACTGGTTTGCATTTATTCAAAGGAAAAAACATTTGCTTTCTGATTAATTACTGAGTGATTTCTGGAATTTCTTTTAAACTCTCTACTAGCCTAGTTACTTAATATCCATCATTCCAAAGCCATTAAGCAGCAAAAAAGAAAGTAATCTACAAATAAATTTCAGGGAATTTTAAAATACTGTATTCTCCAGAACTTTAAAAGCTGAAATGTACAGTATCTCAGTCTTTGAAAAATTATAGTCAAAGTACTAACAACAACAACAAAAATGTGTATGCTTGGGATTTAAGCCATTGGAAAAAATTACAAAATTCACTTCTTTAACATGAGAAAAATAGAGTTATTACAAGATTTTATTAGATGGGACCTTGCCTGAGCCCTCACAATATCCCCTTCCTGTCATGAAGCTTGCATTCTATGTGGTAATTACAGTGACCCCATCAGAGTAGAAAGATGACTTGGTCAAAGGTGCTGTCGGCAAAATGGAAAGAAGGAGATCAATTATAGAGCTATGTAAGAGGACTTGGTAATTGTTTGGAGCTTATGTGTATGTTTGGAGAGGGAGTTAGGAATTCAGAGGTGTTGAGGGAGACTTGCACGTTTCTTTGCAGCACACCTGGGAGTAATAGGGGTGTCATTCACTGCACTTGGCTTATCAGCTCCAGCAACAGTGCAGCTGGTAGAGTGTATGAAACAGAAAAGATATAATGTATGACAGAGGAAGGAAGCCAATTTTATAAAGACACTTGTTTGCTGTATCTAGATCCTGGCAGCTCATTTTATAAGCTATCCGGACTTCATTGAAAGGTTTTCGGCTAAGGATTAACATGACCAGATTTGCATTTTGAGTGGTTGTGTGGAGGGAACTGAAGATGGGTTTACAATTAGACTGTTGTAATAGTGAAGGGGAGAGGAAATGGTGACTATGGGGTTGAAGAAGATTTTAAGGAAGCATTCAGCAGGATTTAAAGTCAGTTGGATGAGGGTTTGAGGAAGAGGGGACAGGCCTGAAGGACTCTTAGCTTCCTGGTTTATGTAACTGGGTAAATAAATGTCAAGTTAGCTGGGAAAAGGAATACAGGAAATAAAGTATTTATTTCCATTGCTTACTTAATACGGTTAGTTGTCTATATTCAATATGAAAAGAAGTTTAGGAGCAGAAGAAAATGATTTTGTTAAATCTGCACCTTTTTTTTTTTTTTTTTTTTGCATTGAAGATTCTTTTAAATCCTAGAACTTACAGGGAATCTGGGAGATCACAAATTCTCCTATTTATTTTATTAATGAGAATATTGAGGTCGAAAGGTTAAATCACCCATACAGGTAATAATGACAGACCAGAGCTAGAAAATTGGTCTCTGGCCCCAGTCTAGAGTTTTTCATACTTATTCATCCTCGTGGAACCAGTAGATGTTCAACTCAAAACATATATTCTTATAAATGAACAATATTAGCTTACTGCCTGACCTTTCTAAGAATTGATTTTGCTACCTACCAGATGGAAAAAATATTTAGTTGGTCTATTCAACTCCTTCTGGGCTTATAACAATTCTCCTTGTGAGAATTTTAGAAGTGCTTTATCTGTACTATTAAAAAAAAAAAAGAAATACATGAATTGATGTGGTGATTTGCACTCAGAATCAGTTATTATTTTAATATGCCTAAAATAGCTCTTTATAGTAGTCAATAAAAATATTTCTAAGACTTTAGTTTTATTAGTTACCTGTCTAATTCCCCCACACACATACACATGCATACACACATCCAAGGCATATCACTTTTTAGGAATATACCCTCAAGAATAGTAACACAAAGAAGAAAAATAAATTTTTCAAAGATGTTCAGATTGTAATTCATAATAGTGAAACATTACAAACATCCTGAGTGAATGAATAAGCAAACTATTCTGCCTCAGTAGAATAGAACACTGTATTGTTATTTTAACTAGTATGTGGAATATGAGGTATGTAGAGATATATATATATATATATAAATATATATGAAAGAAAGCACGAAATTTTATATACACAGAAATCTTCAACCTAAATATATATGTGATGGGTTGAAGAGGTTAATAAGTTAATTTAGGTTGGAGTGTATAGAGAGAGCCCTTTGTTTTTAGGATAATTTGTTTTCTATGTGTTTTATATCACCCTTCCTTTTTTTTTTCAGTTTTAGAATAAGAGAACTATCTTTATAGAAAGAGCCCTGGTGGTGCAGTGGGTAAGCTCTCAGCTGCTAACCAACAATTTGGCAGTTCAAACCCATCCAGAGGCTCTGTGGAAAAAAGACCTGATGATCTGCTCCCATAAAGATTACAGCCTAGAAAACCCGATGGGACAGTTCTACTCTGTCACATGGTGTTGCTCTGAGTTGAAAATCAGCTCAACAGCACCTAACAACAACAACAACAATCTTTGTAAAACCCTTTTGTAACTTCTCCTTCCAGCAAATTTGGAAAGCTAGATTACATTTGGGAGAAAAAAATCTCCAACTACCATGTACCTAGCAAGGTTGGTCTGAGTCAGAGTTGACTCAATGCCTATGGGTTTGGTATTTTTGGGTGAGCAAGGTTGGATGCAATGTGACATCATTTTACAATGCTTTTAAATGACCATCTAACTTCACAGGAAAGTAAAGGGTTATAGTCAGGGGTGGATTATCCAACAGGCACAGTAAGTACAGTACTTACCTTGCTTACCAAACGGTCTGTAGTGAAAATTTTCACATTTTTCACCACATCAAAGATTCTACTTCTAGGTATGGCTGGCATTTGTCTCTCTCCCAACACAGCATCTTCCTACAGAATCAAAGTGTCTTTAAATTTACAGTCCCTGACGGGTCAGATTACCCAATAAGCAAGGTAAACATGGGCTTAGTTATGCTTATTTACCAATTAACAAATTGTTCACTACAGATTAGCAAGTAAACACAAGTAAACCAATGCTTATCCTGCTAATTGGGTAATCCACCCCTGTTTATTGTACAGAGTGGCTAGTAAGCAAACTCTGAAACTATGGCTGCCCTGAGGATATTTGCATACACCAAGAATCTAGAGTCAGTGTTTGAAACGTCTCCTGGGAAGAAGACTGAGGCAAAGAGTTACTGCTTCTCCTTTTTCCTCCTCCCAGCCCTGGCTGTGGCATTTAGAGGACAGGCAACATCACACATCCACTGATTCTCTTGCTGGCCACCTCTGGCCAATCGTACTCCTAGCTGCACTGACCCACTAAAACCAAAAAAAAAAAAAAAAAAACCCTCATTGCCGACAAGTTAATTCCAACTCATAGCGACCCCACAGGACAGAGTAGAACTGTCTCATAGGGTTTCCAAGCAGCCGCTGATGGATTCAAACTGCTGACCTTTTGTTTAGCAGCCTAAGCTCTGATCCACTACACCACCAGGGATCCTCTTAGTCACTAGCAGTCATTAAATATTTGTTCAAAGAAAGAAATTTATTGCAAGATGATTTTCAAATTCTTTAGTCTGTGTTATAAAATAGAATCTTACTTACATCTTCTCTAATGAGCTTGGATTTAATTAAAAGATGAGAACTTGTTCAATTATATTTTATATTAATTTTTATCTGTATCTACCATTATGTTCCAAAATAAATTATGTTTCCCATATTAGTTACGATTTTATAATTTTTTTTTCAAATTTGAAATGGGTCAATACCATTTAAAGTGGTAGTGAAAAATTATTAGTAGTGTAATAGTAAAGACCTGAGTTTGAACTCTGGTTGTACCACCTACTAGCTGTGTGTACCAGGCCAAGTTACCTAACTTACCCCGGCTTCAGTTCCCATATCTGTACAATGGAATAATATTTGTTCCTCAAAGAAATAATATTATTCCTCAGTAATTAATCCTGAGAATTAAATGAGATAGTCCCTTAAAACCTTTTCTCATAATTCTAGGCCCTTAGTATACCCCTTGCCGTCGAGTCCACTCTGACTCATAGAAGCCCCACATGTGTCAGAATAGAACGGTGCTCTACAGGATTTTCAATGGCTGATTTTTCAGAACTGTATTGCCAGGCCGTTCTTCGGAGGAGCCTCTGAGTACACTCGGATTTCCAACCTTTAAGTTAGCAGCTCAACTCATTAACTGTTTGCACCACTCAAGGACTCCAGGTCCATAATGTAGATCCAATAATTACTAGCTATTATAATAGATAGATAGAGAAAGAGATTCGGATTATCAATGTATACAATATATAGTACTGTATTTAGTACTCTATACAGTGTATACCATATAAATTATTGACATTATTAGAGACCCTCTGAAAAAAACAGCATCAATTTAATAGGCAAAAAAATGAAATGACTCATAAATATAGCTTCTGTTTTCCTGTATTCTTATTCAACGATCATAATCATCAACAATATAATACGATATGCTGGGAGAATTTGCTTTTTTTTAAAGAGCTTTATTGCGGTATAATTTGCATACCATAAAATTTGCCCGTTACAAGTATACAATTCAGTGATTTTTAGTAAATGTAAACAGTTGTGCAATATAACTACAATCCAATTTTAGAGTATTTTCATCACCTCAAAAAGCTTTCCCATGCCCATTTGCAGTCAAGGGAACGTTTACTTTTTTTTTTTTTAAATTGTATTGTGGTGAAATATATCTAGCATCAAGTTTGCTATCGTCCCCATTTTTAAGTGTACAATTCAGTGACATTAATTACATTCATTACGTTGTACTACCATCACCACTATCCATTTCCAAAAGTTTTACACCACCCCAAACAGAAACTCAGTATCCCCTTAGCCATAATTCCCATTTCTTCCTTGCTCCAAAAAGCCAAACCAAACCCATTGCCATTGAGTCAATTCTGACTCATAGCAACCCCATAGGACAGAGTAGAACTGCCCCAGCCCCTGGTAACCACTAATGAACTTTTTCTGAATACATTTTTTTTTATTGTGGTAAATGTGCATGTAACAATCTTCACAAGTACAGTTTAGTGACATTAATTATGTTCCTCATGTTGTTATCATCATCCTTATCTGTTCCCAAATTGTACTATAATTCTGTCTTAGTCGTCTAGTGCTACACTGACAGGAATACCACAAGCGGATGGCTTTAACAAAGAGAAATTTATTTCTTCATAGTAAAGTAGGCTAACAATCCAAATTCAGGGGGTCAGCTCCAGGGAAAGGCTTTCTCTTTGTCGGCCTTCTCATCAATTTTCCCCCAGACTAGGAGCTTCTCCACGCAGGGACTACAGGTCCAAAGGACACGCTCTGCTCCTGGCACTGCTTTCTTGGTGGTATGAGGTCCCCAATTCTCTACTTGCTTCCTTTTCCTTTTATCTCTTGTAAGGTAAAAGGTGGCTCAGGCCACACCCTAGGGAAACTTCCTTTACATTGAATCAGGGATGTGACCTGGGTAAGGGTGGTGTTACAATCCCACCCTAATCCTCTTTAACATAAAATTCAATCACAAAATGAGGGCCAGCCACACTTTCTGGGAATCATGGCCCAGCCAAACTGATACACACATTTTTGGGGAGACATAATTCAAACCATGACATACCCTTAACAGAAGCTCTGTGTCCCCTAAGTACTGAGTCCCACACCCTTCTGCTCTCCCACCCACCACTAGTAACCACTAATAAATTTTGGTCTCTATACACTTGCCTATTCTAAGTATTTCATATAAATGAGATCACATAATATCCGTCCTTTTGTATCTGACTTATTTAATTCAGCATAATGTTTTCCAGTCTCATCCCTGTCATATCCTGTACCAGAATTTGATTTCTCATTATGGCTAAGTAATATTCTATTGTATGTATATACCACAATTTGGTTATCCATTTATTTGTTGGTAGACAGTTGGGTTGTTTCCACCTTTTGACTATTATGAATAATGCTGCAGTGTACATTGGTATACAAGTATCTGTGTTCTTGCTGTCAAGTCTCTTGGGTATATACTTAGGAGTAGAATTGCTGGGTCACATGATAATCCTATGTTTAACTTTTTGAGGAACCTCCAAACTGTTTTCCATAACAGCTATACCATTCACATTCCCACCAGCAATGCATTAGAGTTTCAATTTCTCTACATCCTCATTAAAGCTTGTTATTTTCCATTTTTCTGATAATAGCCATCCTAGTTGGTATGAGGTGATATCTCATTGTGGTTTTAATTTGTGGCACAACGGTTAAGTGCTCGGCTGCTAACTGAAAGTTTGGCAGTTCAAACCCACCAGGCAACTCCATGGGAGAAAGTCCTGCTTATCTGCTTGCATAGAGATTATAACTTGGGAAACTTTATGGGGCAGTTCTACTCTGTCACATGGGGTCAATATGAGTGAAAATTGACTCAAGTGTACATAACAACAACAACAAAGACTAACAACCTTAAACATCTTTTCATGTGCTAATTGGCCATTAATATATCTTCTTTGGAGAAATGTCTATTCAAATATTTTGCCTCTGTTTTTTTAAATTGTGCTTTAGGTGAACATTTACAACTCAAGTTAGTTTCTCATTCAAAAATTTATACACATATTGTTTTGTGACATTGGTTACATGCCCCATAATGTGGCAGCACTCTCCCCATTTCCATCCTGGGTTCTTCATGTCCATTTGTCCAGTTTTCCTGTCCCCTTCTTGCCTTCTTGTCTTGCTTTAGAGCAGGAGTTGCCCATTTGGTCTCATATTTGTTTGAACTAAGAAGCACGTTCCTCACATGTGTCATTGTTTGTTTTATAGGCCTATCTAATCTTTGTCTGACAAGTGTGCTTCTGGAGTGGTTTTTTTAATTGGGTTGTTTGTCTATTTGTTTTTGAATTGTAGAAGTGCTTTATATATTCTGTATATTAAACCCTTGTAAGATACATGGTTACCAAATAGTTTTTCCCATTCTGTAGGTTGACTTTTTACTTTCTTGATAAAGTGCTTTGATGCACGAAAAACTTTCATCATCACGAAGTATAATTTATCTGGTTTTGTTGTTGTTGCTCAAGCTTTTGATTTTATAACTAAAAACCATTATCAAATACAAGGTCTTGGAGTTTTACCTCTGTGTTTTCCTCTAAGAGCTTTATGGTTTTAGCACTTATATTTAGGTCATTGATCCATTTTCGGTTAATTGTGATGTATTAGTCCAACTTCATTCTTTGGCACGTGGAGATCCAATTGTCCCAGCACCACTTATTGAAGAGACTATTCTTTCCTCATTGAATGAACTTGGTACCCTTGTCAAATATCAGTTGGCCATAGATGTATGAGTTTATTTCTGAATTCTCAATTCTATTCCTTTGTTCTGTATGTCTATCCTTATACCATTACCACTCTGTTTTGATTATTGTAGCTTTATAGTATCTTTTGAAATCAGGAAGTGTGAGTCCTACATTGTTCTAAGATTGTTTTGACTTATCAGGACCCCCTTGCAATTTCATATGAATTTGAGGATCAGCTTTTCCATTTCTGCAAAAAAGGCTGATGGACTTTTGATAGGGGTTGCATTGAATCTGTGGATCACTTTGTGTACTATTGACATCTTAACAATGTTAAGTCTTCCAATTCATGAACTTAAAATATTCTTCCATTTATTTAAGTCTTCTTGAATTTTTCAGCAACGTTTTTTTTGTTTGTTTGTTTTCAGTGTACAAGTCTTTCACTTCCCTGGTTGAATTTATTCCTAGGCATTTTTTTCTTTTAGATGCTATCATAAATGGGCTTGTTTACTTGATTTCCTTTTCAGATTGTTCAGGGAACACTTACTTTTAAAGTGTATTTGGGAATGAGTATTCTTTTTTTTTTTATTGTTGTAATTAAATGAAGTTTACATTTCAAGTTAGTCTCCCATACAGAATTTTTTTTTTTTTACATACATTGTTCTGAGACCCCGACCGCTCACCCTATTCTGCAACAGCACACTCCTCACCTCTGTCCCTGATTCCCCATGGACATTCAACCAGCTCCTAACTCTCTTTGCCTTCCCATCTCACCTCTGGACAGAAGCTGCCCGTTTGGTCTCTTGTATCTACTTGACTAAGAGGCACATTCTTCACAAGTATCACTTTATCTCTCACAGTCCAGTCCAATCCCTGTCTGAAGAGCTGGCTTTGAAAATTGTTTTAGTTCTGGGGTGACAGAGAGACCAGGGGCCATGCTTTCCAGGGCACCTCCAGTCTCAGTCAGACCATTAAGTCTGGTCTTCTTACTAGAATTTGAGTTCTGCATCAGATCATTCTACCGCTCCATCAGGGACCCTCTGTTGTGTTCCCTGTCAGGGCAGTCATTGGTAGTAGCTGGGCACCATCTAGTTCTTCTGGTCTCAGGCTGATGAAGTCTCTGGTTTATGTGGTCCTTTCTGTCTCTTGGGCTAATACTTTCTTTGTGTCTTTGGTGTTCTTCATTCTCCATTATTCCAGGTGGTTGGGACCAACTGATATATCTTAGATGCCCACTTGCAAGCTTTTAAGATCCCAGATGCCACTCACTGAAGTGGGATGCAGAACATTTTCTTAATAAGCTTTGTTATACCAGTTGACCTAGGTGTCCCCTGAAAGCATGGTCCCCAGACCCCGCATCCCTGCTACTCTTGTCTCTCAAAGTATTTGATTGTATTGAGGAAACTTCTTAGCTTTGGTTTAGTCCAGTTGTGCTG
>NW_004444075.1:980150-1016154 GCF_000243295.1 Trichechus manatus latirostris
GATGAGCATCTTGGATAGATATCTTCTCATCTTTCATGATATCAGGGAAGTTTTCTGTCAACAAATCTTCAACAATTTTCTCTGTATTTTCTGTTTTCCACCCCCCAGCCTGTTCTGGTACTCCAATCACTCGTAGGTTATTTCTCTTGATAGCGTCCCACATGACTCTTAGAGTTTCTTCATTCTTTTTAATTCTTTTGTCTGATTTTTCCTCAAATAAGTTGGCATCAAGAGCTTTATCTTCAATGTCACTAATTCTAACTTCTACTGCCTCAGTTCTGCTCCTATGACTTTCTATTGAGTTGTCTAATGCTGAAATTTTATTGTTAATCTTCTGGATTTCTGATTGCTGTCTCTCTATGGATTCTTGCAACCTATTAAATTTGGCATTATGTTCTTGAATAACTTTTTTAAGTTCCACTGCAACTGTGTCTGTATGTTCCCTGGATACTTCTGTATTTTGTTGAATTTCCTTTCTGATTTCTAGAAGAGTTCTGTATATTAATCTTTTGTATTCTGCCTCTGGTAATTCCAAGAAGTTCTCTTCCTACAGAGAATTTATTGATTCTCTATTTTGGGAGCTTTCTGAAGCCATCATGGACTGCCTTTTTGTGTGACTTGATATTGACTATTCTCTCCGAGCCATCAATAATTTATTATAATTTTATTTTGTGTTTGCTTAGTGAGACCTAGCTTCTTATTTTGTTTTGTTTTGATATGCCCAAATAGGCTGCTCATGTGCAGTAGTTTGATTTTTGACACCTTTGGATCTCTAACGTCCTGTCACCAAGTAGTTAGTTCTGTAAGTAAGTATGTGCACACAGGAGTCCATTAAATTTCCCTATATAGGTTCAGCTCGGGTGTTCAGGCATTCAGTCACCAAGTGTGTAATGCAGGCTCTCACCCCCAGTCCTAGAGAGGCATGGTGATTGGTGCAGGCACTGGACTCTGGCTGTGGTAGGGGATCACGTGCTGAGCCAGGCAAGGGGCTGACGGCTGCCCGTGAGAGTCTGAAAGGAAAGCATGTCCCTATTCTCTAGGGTGAGTAGGTAGGTGAGTTTTGCAGCTGCACTATCAGAACCCCACTCTGTTGGCTGTGAAGACTTGAGGGCACCACTTTTTCTTGGACTCCTGTATCAGGTGACTAGGCGCTTTAGGTGCTACCACCAGTCCTCAAGCCACTGCTGCAGATTGATAGAAGTGCCTACTTAAGGGGCAGGGCTGTTTCGAGGGTCACTGATCTGCCAGTTCACAGCTGAAGCAGTTGAAGTTAAACTTCAGATGTTTGCCCTGTTGTACTGTGGCAGTGAGGACTAACACTGTTGAGATGGGTCCCCACTAGTGTATACAGGGGTGTAAGGCACTCAGAGTCTGCGCACCCCTGATACCTGTGCCCAGTAAAGGAGCTGTGCTGACCCTGTGTTCCTGGCCTAGGGGAACCAGCAGCTTATTTGTTCCCTCTCCAAGGCCAGGATAATGGGTCAGGGCACCTTTTGTTATCTACTTCCGGCCCAGCGGACTCCAGGTGCAGAGTGCGGAGGGAGGAGGTAAAAGGGAGAGAGGTTTTTACCAAATGGGCTTTTTTTTTCCTAATCCCCACGAAACAGTGCACACATGTACTTATCTTAGCCTCTTAGGAGATGTTTTTCACTGGTTCGGAGTGTCCAAGCATAATCTCTGCTGCCGGGTCTCTCTCAATGTGGAAACTGCTTCCCGAGTGCAAGCACAGCACAGCTGTTTGCCTGCTTCACCGTGGATCAGCGTGGCTGTGGTGCTGCAGTTTCACTGCTGTGGCTCTGGCCCTCCTCACCTCTTCCAAACGGTCTCCCTCCCCGGTATCACTCAGACAGATTTCTCAACCTTGCCTTGTTCAGGGCTCCCAGATATTCATGTAGAATCAAATCACTTGTTTTTCCAGGTCTTTGTTTTAAGAGGGATATAGGAAGCATCTGACTACTCCACCATGTTGATCACGCCTCCTGAGTTTTATTCTTGTACCTATTCTTATCCTATACTTTTATTAGACGTGAAAGTGACAAAGTCCAGGATGGAGCTGGGGAGTTTTTGAGGTGGGTGGGTATCAGGACACCTGATTTGAGTATTGCTCCATTACACCTTGCCAGGCTAGTGAGCATGAAAATATCACAAGTCTAACTAGATAGAAATAGAACTGAACAGATCCTTGGAAGTTGTCAAAGAAAATCAGAATGAGTGAATTCCAGGAAAGGTGGGGACAGGCCATGGAATGAAGATTGGAATCCTAGCTCTATAGCTTTAGGCCTTAGTTACATAATAAATAAAATGGCAACAATAATTCCTATCTCATAGAGATTAAGAAGATAATTTTAAATGTTTATTTAAAGGACATAAAAAGTGCCTGGAATATTTTATTAGGGCAAGAATAGGACTAAGGAAAGAATGCATATAGAAGTCAGATCTGAATGGTCAAGAAATTACAAGTAAAAACTTGCAAACTGAAAGCTGTGTTAGCAGAAACCAATGTGATCACAGCCAATATGAACATTTCCTTTCATGGAGCAAATTAAACAACAATGAATTTTACTTTATTTCTCTCTTAATTAGCATCACTTGTCACAGAGCTAATAAATGGCAGAATCAAGATTTAATCAAGACGCTCTCATATTTTAAAATTTCCATTAAACCAGGATTTTGTCCCATAAGACTTATTTTAAATATAAACATCAATTTAATCTGAGATCACATAACTCATTTAATTATATATGTGAAATCCATAGGAAGTAAACAAGACAAATGTTTTCTAGCATCTAGTTCTTTTCCCTAAGCCAAAATCCAGGAGAAAAGGGAAAGGATCCATGGGGAAAGCAGACATATATTTTTTTCCTTCTATAATTTCATGAAGCCCATTGTTAAACCCTGTGAAGCCAGAAGGGTATCTTTAAGTGCACTGAGGTGTAAATTTTCATTTATTATCCACATGGTTTTCTTCTCAGAACTGCCAGCATGTCTATCCCTCACTCTGGATTCAAGAGATGAGTTTTTTACAAATAGTGCTTGACTTGGGAAAAAAAATAAGTGGAAATAGCCCTGAGATTATTCTCTAGATATTTAATTGTGCTACAGGTGCAGAGGTACATCACTCCAAAGCACTTTTCCTACCGGAAACCAAAGCAAACCAAACCCATTGCCGTCGATTTGATTCCAATTCATAGAAACCCTATAGGACAGAGTAGAACTGCCCCATAGGGTTTCCAAGGAACAGCTGGTGGATTTGAACTGCTGACCTTTTGGTTTGCGGCCATAGCGCTTAACCACTCTGCCATCAGGACTCCTTTCCTATCCTGGTCAACTTTAATCCTCTCCCCCTGTCTTTTCCTTCCCTTTTCCCTCCTTGCCTATGTATATGCATCATTTCTCACCTACATTTTTCCAGAACTCCACTGCCCAAAGTATTAGCTTGGTTGATTGAATAGATTAAGAAATGGAGGTAGTAGTGAACTAGGGGAGGGGTGGACAAGGTAAGAAACAGATTAAGTCCCAGAATATGTAGACTTTGGTTAGGGAGTTAAGGAAGACCTTTTTTTCCATTCTCCTTCCTTGCCTGCCTCCTAACTCTTCCAAATCCTAAGCGTAAGGCAAAGGTTTCAATCCCTTAGAGTGTTACATATCTCAAAATAGACAGTAAGTATAAGGATAGAGGCCAGGAGACTGGTTTGTAGGCTATTGCAATAATCCTGGTGGTAGATAATGATGGTCACAAACAGCAGGGTGGTGGCAGTGAATGTGGAAATAAGTAGCTGGATTGTGCATGTATTTTGAAGGAAAAGGCAAGATTTGATGAAAAATTGGACACAAAGTAGAAGAGAAAGAGAGAAGTTACAGACTATTTCAAGGATTTTGGTCTTTACAACCAGAGAAATAGAGTTACTATGAACTAAGGGGAGAGCGCAGAAGGAGCTAATTGTTCAGGATAAGGAGAAGATCAAGAGCTTAGTTTGGGACATGTTAAGTTTGAGGGGGAGCTGTCAAGAAGACAGCTTTTTTTATTGCAGTTCAAGGAAAAAGTCTAGGCTAGAGATGAGATTTGGGGAATTTGGGAGTCTCTGGGTGGTGCAAAGTTTAAAGCATTTGACTAGTAGCCAAAAGGTTGGTAGTTTAAACCTGCCAAGAGGCACTTCAGAAGATCTGGCAGTTTGCTTGCAAAAGACCACAGCCTTGAAAACTCTATGGAGCAGTTTTACTCTGACAGACAAGGTGTCCCCATGAGTCAGAATTGACTCAACAGCAACCAACAGCAATAACAACCAGCACATCTAAGGTATTTAAACCGTGTGACTAAATGAGATCACTTAGGAAGGACATAAAAGGAAGAGTTTCAATGACTGAGCCCTGGAACATGTCAACACTAGTCAGTGGGGAAATAAGGAGGAACAACAAATAAGGAATGAGACAGAATACACTCTCAAGAATATATAGATTCTTGTTTTAGTCATATTTTGGTTAGCAATTAGAGTTTATGAATATGAAAATCATAACATTATATGGTTTATTTTGATTTATATCTCCAAAATAATATGATGACACTTCCAGTAGCAACACACACACACAGACACACACACACACTATATATATATATAGGGCACAGTGATTAAGAACTCAGCTGTTAACCAAAAGGTCAGCAGTTCAAATCCACCAGGCACTCTTTAGAAACCCTATGGGACAGTTCTACTCTGTCCTGTAGGGTTGCTATGAGTCGAAATTGACTCTACAGCAATGGGTATATACATAAGTTCACTGTTTAATCAATACAAAAATATTACAAAAATAATTTCAATGTTCATTATTCATAATTTGCTATATTATTTACATCCTATCAAATATTTTTGTCTACAAAAATGTTGTCTTTTTTATGGTTTTGCCTGATTAATAGCTTTTTCAAGTGTTTAGATTCAGTTTAAATTTCAGACCACTATAAAATAGAGTTTAACTGTATTCTTTTTATCTACATAATTAAATTCTACTCATAACTTTCCATTTAAGAAGCTATAACTTTTAAAATACGTGACATATTTGAAGAGTAAGGCACTGACTAGGTAGATGAAATTTAAGTGTAGTTAAAATTACTTTGTGAGTGGTATTTTTTTTTTTTTTTTTTTCTGTATCATACTGTTTCATCCTAGACACCAACATTGGCTTTTATTGTGGAAAATGAATCTTTTGTCCTCACTAGGTAAGATGCTCAGAATTAAAAGACTTAATAGGAAGTACCAATGCCTGCTACATAACTCTGCTGGAAAGGAGACTGACTTCGCAGCAGGAGGCCAGAGTTATGCCTTTGTCCTGTGGTGGTGCTTGGAGATTATATTGGTGGTGGGAGGGGCAGGGGCGAGTGACTTGGAGAGAAAGGATGAGAGAATGATAAAAACGGTTGGGAGAGACATCACTGGTAACGAGAAGGGAAACAAAACAACTTGTGTTGAATATGGACTGCAAAGGTAATCTGATAAATGATACTAAGAAAATTAGAATAAGTTAAGGCAAAACTTTTATCAGAGGCATTTTATAGGAAGACCGTGGGTCCAGAGGGTATCTCATAAAGTCAAAACAATGGGAGTACGTTTCTCTAAAGGTGCTCAACTATCACCTGCATCTGGACCTTCTAGGGTGCTTGTTACACATGCTTCAGCCTATTGAATAAGAATCTCTTGGTGCTGATAAGGAATCTGCATTTTTTACAACCACCTAGCCCCTATCCTTGGAGCCCTGGTGGCACAATGGTTAAGAGCTACAGCTGCTAACCAGAAGATCGGCAGTTCAAATCCACTAACTGCTCCTTGGAAATCCTATGGGGCAGTTCTACTTTGTCCTGTAGGGTCACTATAAGTTAGAATCGACTTGACTGCAATGGGTTTTGTTTGTGTTTTTCCAGCCCCTATCCTCACCCCTGAGAGAATCTTTAGCCTGCTAGAATTTGAGGCACTCTGGTGGTGCAGTGGTTAAGAGGAGCTCTGTTGGTGCAGTGGTTAAGAGCTAGGCTACTAACCAAAAGTTCAGCGGTTAAAACTCAGCAGCCACTCCTTGGAAACCCTCCGAGGCAGTTCTACTCTGTCCTATAGGGTTGCTCTGAGTCAGAATGGATTCAACTTGACTGCAATGGGTTTAGTTTGGTTTGGTTTGAACTAGTGTATAATGAAAGACTGTGTGAGAAATAAATCTTGAAAATATATCTATTTGGAATCAACTGGAGAGGAAACTCTAAGGGATTTTGCAGAGTAAGAGAAACGCAGAGAAAATTATGTAAGTAGATTATGTTCAAGAATAAAGACACAGTGATCTGCCAGGAAAGTATGATATGAATAAAAAAGGAAGACGATCATGACAAGAGTCGAAAGGAATGCATGGGAGTTAACGTATGAGAGACCAGAAATGACATGCTGAAAAAGGGGACAGTAATGTGACGAGAAAGATGGAAGACCACACATTGCCTTTAGCACTCTGGCTCTCCAAGAGCTAAGCCATGGGAGCTCTGTCAGTATGAATAAGACAACACCAGAAAGAAAACTATAATGACAGGAGAGCAGAAGGGTGACAGGAATTACAGAGCAGTTGCCACACACTGCTTTCTGTAGTAGGTCCTGCTCTCTGATGTCAGAGCTACTGGGTATCAAACATTGTCCTCCTGCTGGTGACACATTGACATATTTCTTTAAATAAACATTTTCTTTACAAAAGTAACACAGTGTTGTTTGCTTTACTAAAGACTTTGGTGGATTGAACTTTGTATCCAGTTTGAGTACAGATGAGTAAGGAAACATGATTTTATTAAAGACATTGTACACTTTTACATGAGATCTTCAGTCTTAAACAAGTGATGAGCCAGAAAGAGACATAAGGAATTAGTCAGGACTATTTCTTTCTTGCTACTCCTTGCAATTGTTGTCGTTTGTTTTGTTGTTTGCATTAAAAATGTTTAATTGGTAGTTAAGTTATGAATTATTTTAACCCTCTACTTCTGAAATGTAAAAGTCTACAATTCAAGTAAGAAATTAGTAGAAAACCCTTTTAAGAGTGTCAGAGACTGGTGATGTGTTTCTTAGCCTTTATAAATCCATACCTCTCATTGACTTGTTGTTCTATCTTCTGAACAGCCCAAACAGCCAAGGACATTTCTTTTAATCATTTTGCAAAAAATAATATGGATATTCAATATACTTTTGCAAAAGAACATTGTCCCTGTGAAGATTCGATACTTTCCCCTGAAAGTCATCAGGGTAAAAGGAGAGAGTGCTTCCTAGATGTTAGTTTTTAAAAATGGTTTCTAATTTTTTTAAATTAGAAATGGAATTATGAGAATTAAATAATGTAGTAGGCGAAAGTACAAAAAAAATCCCATAAATGCTCAACACAGATTGCAAGTTGTTGTGAAAAATGCTTCAGCAGTTGAGTGTGAAAGAATGTAAGTGTTCTGTGGATGCACCAACCATGACTTCCCTCTTCTTTCTTTCTTGCTAGCGTTTCCCAATTTTACACCTTTCCCTGTGGGAATGCTTCCTCTGTCTTTCCTAAATTAAATTGGTCAAAGGTTCCAGGGAATCTGTATCCCCATAACATGTCTGACCAGGTTCCTAGATGATGACTATACAAGCCAATAGGTCATCAATTAATAATTTTAGATTTCTTTACAAGTTAGATGGGAAATCATAAGCGAGAAAAAGGGTGGTTGATAAAATAGCATAATGGAATTTTTGTGCTATAAATGTCCTTTTTCTATCCAAGAAAATTCTTCGTTTTCCTCCCACTTCTTGGCTATAAAAATTCCACCTCTCCTAGAATATCATGGGGGAAAATAAGATATAGTATTTATTGAATGACTGCTCTGTGACAAGCACTATTTTTCGATACTTCACATGAATAATCTCTAATCTTACTCGTGTGATCGTTGGATAATTAGTCCTACTTTCCCCATGAGGAAGCTGAAGGCTCCCCAGGGTCACCCAGCTAGTAAATGTCAGAACCAGGATTTATATTCAGATCAACCTGAATATAAAACCTCATGTTTTCCCCTCTATACTATGTGGTCTTAAGTTTATTAATAATTAATAATAGTAATAATTTGTTTTGAACACTAATACTTGACATATATAATCAT
Organism: Trichechus manatus latirostris; assembly: GCF_000243295.1. NCBI lineage: Eukaryota > Metazoa > Chordata > Mammalia > Sirenia > Trichechidae > Trichechus > Trichechus manatus. The sequence continues at coordinate 988,279 of NW_004444075.1, forward strand.
AAAGAAGCCTCCTAGTGTTTGAGAAAAAACTAAATTCCTTTTACATAGTTTTAAACAATGATTTGGCCAAGTTACTTAAAAACCCTTAGTACATGGTAAATTTCTCTTATAACAGTCATCTGATCAATAGGAAGTAATGATGTTTGGAGTTCTGTTTATCATTTGCCATCTAGCATTAAGGGCTGCAAATTCTGTCTGCTTTATGTGTAACCTGCCTTTATCTTTGTTGTTGCAGTACCGGCTACCAGTTTATTTACTATTCACCTGAAAACACAGCCAAAGCAAAAGAAGTTCTCAGCAACATCAATCAATTACAGCCTCTTATAGCAACCCATGCAGACCTACTGCTTAATTCTGCAAGCCAGCATTCTCCAGACAGCTTGAAGAGTTCTTTAAAAATGCTCTCAGAAAAAGTAAGATCGAAATCATCGCTACAGTGGGTGAAATGAAATAGTCAAATCCCTATTGGTGCTGCTTTCTGCATGCATTGCCTTTCATAGCATCTGGAAATGTAAAATAGACTAGGTTAAAAAGTAAGCTTCAAAGTATGGTCACAGGATCAAAATGAATTGGCCTCCTTCTCTTTTCAAGTCTTACTGAGCATTATTATTATTATTTTTTTTCCTGGTAGGAAAGGAAACCTGTTAGTGATTGGGGTATATTTTATCTTTTCCTTGACATCTTTCATTTTCTTTGGTTTGTGGTCTTATTAATGAATTAAATTAGATTTGGAAAATTATTTTCCTCTGGTGATCACCTAATTTTTATGCATATGAAGCTGTATATTTAAAGAGGAATGTCCTTCATTTGAAAGTAGAGCCTTGATGTGAATTCTTGTCAGTGGCATGGGGTGACTTCTCTCTCTCTGTTTGCTTTCTATAACATCATCTACTTGGTAAAATCAAAACCTAACCAAACCCGTTGCCATCGAGTCAATTCTGAATCATAGTGACCCTATGGGATCAGGGTAGAACTGCCCCATAGGGTTTCCAAGGAGCGGCTGGTGGATTTGAACTGACAACCTTTTGGTTAGCAGCCAAGCTCTTAACCACTGTTCCACCTACTAGGTGAAGGTCCCCCAAATTTTTAAAAGTATTAGTTATTGCTTGAAACATAGTGGGACCTAAGCCTTAGTTTTTCCAATTTGGACTCGCACTTGTATCTGCGGAGAGAGGTAGTCTGCATCAGGTAGCACTTTGTAGATACTCAATACCAACCTCCATAACTACTTAGGGCAGCTGTATCACATAGAGAGAACCAAGATAGAAAAAGTACAACTTGATTTTAAATGTAAAACCAGGTATCCTGGAGTCGGATTTTGTAATGTGCTCATCCTTCACCTTGGCATTCTGAGGACATATTGCTATTTATTATGAGACACTGACAATGTATATGCCCTTATAGAAACTGTTCAAAGATAATCCTCATGGTATCTAATTCTAGAATGAAATACCAGCGTAGTTCTTCATCTCCATAAAGAACAAATTCACAGAAACCTGAGTGTTATGTATGTGTGTATTTTTGATTCAGGTATGTTAATTTGTAATGATAATCCTTTGTACTTTAACATTTTAACTTAAAGTGCACTTCTCATGTATTTTTCTCAGGGGAGAAAACAAATATCTATTATCATTAAATATTCGCTAATGTCTACTCAGAAAGGCCAGCTAAATTATCTAATAAAAAATGAAAAATCAAAATCCAAGACTTCCAGTTGAAAATAGGACATTTTTCCATGCCAGAGAACCAGTGCCTCCATCAGGAAAAGAGAGGAAAAAATTGACCCAAATGTTACAAGCACTTACTTTGTGTCAAATATTGTGCTAGAGACTTTGTGTCTTCTGTTATTTTACTTAATCTTCATAATTCTGGGGTACATGTACTATTCATTTCACAAAGGAAAAGACAGAAGCTAGGGGAAGTTAAAAATAAAAAACCAAAATCATACAGCTGTATTCAAACGCAGGTCTGGTTGACTCTGTAATGTAAGACTTTTATGGTATCCCTTATGTAATAATGTAATATTTATGTTTTGACCTCTCTTTATTTTCTTTCTCTCTCTTTCCTTCTTTCTTCTTAGACAAATTCCTCAGCAACACTTATCTATTTTAGTAGTTAATAAATAAATCTTTATGGCTAGGGGAAAAAAATATTGGGGGGGGAGGTTTCTTGCATACAGTAAAATAATATAATTTTTTTTTGGGGGGTTAGTTTCTCTTTTGGAGTCGTAGATAAGAGGAGTTTTTCTGAATCCACTTAAGCAGAAAATTTTAGCAAATAGCACATCACTGGAGTGATTACAGAGCAGTATTTATATTCTTCCTGTTCATTGGGCAAGGATTTGTCATTTCATACATCATTTTATAACTTGCAGCAGTGATTTGGGGGAGGAGGGTGTTTCTCCTCCTTTAATTCAGCATTGATACAACTTTTTTCCCTATGTTTTTCTACTGAGTAAACAAACTTTGTCTACTAATAAATCTGTCATCCCTTAAAACTAGGAGGATCTTTTTTAAAGTTAAGCTTGCAAGTCATGCATTCTTTTAGGATTTCTTGCCTGGAAGTGCAAAGAATTATCTAAGTTAACAGAGTTTTACATAGTCTATGATGACTGTTAGTAGAGAAAGAGTTTTAGTGGCATCTTAAAATTTTAATATAATTTAATATTAGCAGGATTTGAGTTTAACAAGTTTTGTTTTTAAGTTTCAGGGGTTTTGACACGCTGTGGATTAGAGAATAAAACTCCTTCCTTCATTGAGAGTTCCTTTTTTGGTTTATTTGTTTTAACTGAATTTGGACTAGGATGTTTGGAAAAGAAGTAATTGAGTTGGTTTCTTAGGAACTCATTTGTACAGCATACAGAGTTCCTATGTAGTATGAACACTTAATACGCTCGGCTGCTAGCCAAGAGGTTCGAGGTTCAAGTCCACCCAGAGGCACCTCAGCAGAAAGGCCAGATGATTTACTTCTGAAAAATCAGCCATTAAAAACCCTGTGGAGCACAGTCCCACTCTGACACACATGGGGTTGCCAAGAGTCCAAATCAACTCAACAACAACTGGTTTAGGGATTGTCTATATTTATACTTCTCTGGGAATTCTGAAGCCTTTAGCAGCTGAACACGGGAGAGTTAACTGAAGTACAATGGAGAGTCTGGAGAAGTCTGGAGTAACCTATGGGTAGGGTGAAGAAAAGCATTCAGCTACTTTGTAATGAGATGGCATCTCTCATATCATGTCAGGCAATACATCTGGAAATGATAGCAATGGAAGCAAGTAGCAGTTCAATATCTACTCAGAGTCTGGGGCAACAAAGAAACCCAGCTTGCTAAGGAGGTATATTCAGGGAATTTCAGAGCAGGCAATATTTGTAGATCCCTGTCAGGGATTGAACTGTGTCCTCCAAAAATATGTGTCAACTTGGTTAGACCACGATTCCCAGTATTGTGTGGATGTCTTCCATTTTGTAATTGATATAGTTTTCCTATGTGTTGTAAATCCTAATCTCTGCCTGTGGTTAATGAGGCAAGATCAGGTTATGTTAAAGAGGATTAGTATGGGATGTAACACTCTTGCTCAGGTCACATCCCTGATTCAATGTAAAGGGAGTTTCCCCAGGGTGTGGCTTGCACCACCTTTTATTTTACAAGAGATAAAAGGGAATCCAGCGGAGAGTAGGGGACCTCATACCACCAAAAAAGCAGTGCCAGGAGCAGAGAGTGTCCTTTGGACCCAGGGTTCATGTGTGGAGGAGCTCCCAGACCAAAGGAAGATTGATGACAAGGACCCTCCACCAGAGCTGATGGAGGGAGAAAGCCTTCCCCTGGAGCTGGTGCTCTGAATTTGGACTTGTAGCCTACTAGGCTGTGAGAGAATAAATTTCTCTTTGTTAAAGCCATCAGCTTGTGGTATTTCTGTTATAGCAGTACTAGATAAGTAAGACAATTCCAAAGGCAATTCACATTTTCTCTAATGCTAATGAGAACCACACCTGGAGGCTAAGGCTACACAGTAAGATTCCATCCCTCCATTGGTGGAAAAAGCAAACAAACAAAGAAAATAATTTATAAAGAGTAAAAACATTCACTGAGTTTATATGATTTGCTAGACACTGTGCCTGACACTATGGGCAAAAAAATGGAATGAGACACAGGCCTATTCTTTCAAAGAATTCACAGTCTTGATGGTGATAGTTGTGATGATAATGATGGTGACGATAATAGCTAGTACTCACTGGAGGCTTAATAACTGTGAGGTACTGTTATAAGGTCTTTTTTGTTTCACAATCCTATGAGTTAGGTAATTCCAATCACCAGTAATTATCAACGCATCTTGATTGCATGTTTGATCAATTTCAGACTGCTGAAGTTGGTAAAAATCTTCAATTTCTTCCTCTTTGCCCTTAGTGGTTGGTGCGTAAATTTGAATAATAGTCGTATTAACTGGTCTTCCTTGTGGACATATGGATATTATCCTATCACTGACAGCACTGTACTTCAGGATAGACCTTGAAATGTTCTATTTGACAATGAATGCAAATGCCATTCCTTTTCAAGTTGTTATTCCCAGCATAGTAGACCATATGATTGTCCAATTCAAAATGGCCAATACCAGTCCATTTCAGCTCACTAATGCCTAGGATATCGATGTTTCATTTTTGAAGATTTCCAATTTTCCTAGAGTCATACTTCATACATTCCACTTTCTGATTATTAATGGATGTTTGCAGCTGTTTCTTCTTATTTTGAATTGTGCCACATCAGCAAATGAAGGTCCCAAAAGCTTGACTCCATCCACATCATTAAGTTTGACTCTACTTTGAGCATGCAGCTCTTCCCCAGTCCTCTTTTGAATGCCTTCCAACGTGAGGGGCTCATCTTCTGGTACTACATCAGACAATGTTCCCTTGCTATTCAGAATGCATTGATAATTACTGGTGGTTGGAATGCCAAAGCTGTAAACAAAGAAGAAGGATCTGTAGTTGGAAAATATGGCCTTGGTGATAGAAACGATGCTGGAGATCGCATGATAGAATTTTCTAAGACCAATGAATTCTTCATTGCAAATGTTTTTTTTGAACAACGTAAATGCTGACTATACACTTGGACCTTGCCAGATGGAATACATAGGAATCAAATTGACTACATCTGTGGAAAGAGACAATGGAAAAGCTCAATATCATCAGTCAGAACAAGGCCAGGGGCTGACTGTGGAACAGACCATCAATTGTTCATATGCAAGTTCAAACTGAAGCTGAAGAAAATTAGAGCAAGTCCACAAGAGCCAAAGTATGGCCTTGAGTATATCCCACCTGAATTTAGAGACCATCTCAAGAATAGATTTGACACATTGAACACTAATGACTGAAGATGAGACAACTTGTGGAATGACATCAAGGATATCATACATGAAGAAAGTGAGAGGTCATTAAAAAGACAGGAAAGAAAGAAAAGACCAAAATGGATGTCAGAAGAGACTGAAAGTTGCTGTTGAATATCGAGTAGCTAAAGCAAATGGAAGAAACGATGAAGTAAAAGTGCTGAACAGAAGATTTCAAAGAAATCCAAAAGGGAAGAATACCCTGGCATTCCTCAAGCTGAAAGAACTGAAGAAAAAAATTCAAGCCTCGAGTTGCAATATTGAAGGGTTCTATGGGGGAAAATATTAAGTAATCCAGGAAACATCGAAAGAAGATGGAAAAAAATACACAGAGTCACTATACCAAAAATAATTGGTTGACGTTCAACTGTTCCAGGAGTTTGCATATGATCAGGAACCAACGGTACTGAAGGAAGAAGTCCAAGATGAACTGAAGGCATTGGCGAAAACAAGGCTCCAGGAATTGATGAAATACCAGTTGAAATATTTCAACAAATGGATGCAGTGTTGGAAGTCCTCATTCATTTATGCCAAGAAATGTGGAAGACAGCTACCTGGCCAACTGACTGAAAGAGATCCATATTTATGCCTATTCCAAAGAAAAGTGATCCAACCGAATGCAGAAATTATCGAACAATATCATTAATATCACATGCAAGTAAAATTTTGCTGAAGATCGTTCAAAACCAGCTGCAGCAGTACATCAACAGGGAACTGCCAGAAATTCAAGCCAGATTCAGAAGAGGACATGGAACAGGGAATATCACTGCTGGTGTCAGATGGATCCTGGCTGAAAGCAGAGAAAGCCAGAAAGATGTTTACCTGTGTTTCATTTACTATGCAAAGCCATTTGACTGTGTGTATCTTAACAAATTACGGGTAACATTGTGAGGAATGGGAATTCTAGACTTAATTGTGCTCATGAGGAACCTGTACATAGATAAGGAGGTAGTCATTCAAACAGAACAAGGGGATACTGCGTGGTTTAAAGTCAGGAAAGGTATCAGTCAGGGTTGTATCCTTTCACGTACTTAATCTGTATACTGAGCAAATAATCCAAGAAGCTGCACTATATGAAGAAGAATGGGGCATTAGGATTGGAGGAAGACTCATTAACAACTTCCATTATACAGATGACACAACCTTGCATACTGAAAGTGAAGAAGACTTGAAGCACTTACTGAAGTAGCGCAAAGACTACGGCCTTAATTATGGATTATACCTCAACATAAAGAAAACAAAACTCCTCACAACTGGACCAATAAACAACATCATGATAAACGGAGAAAATATTGAAGTTGTCAAGGATTTCATTTTACTTGGATCCACAATCAACACCCATGGAAGCAGCAGTCAAGAAATCAAATGATGCATTGCATTGGGCAAATCTGCTGCAAAAGACCTCTTTAAAGTGTTAAGAAGCAAAGATGTCTCCTTGAAAACTAAGGTGCCCCTGACCCAAGCCTTGGTGTTTTCAATCGCCTCATATGCATAAGAAAACTGGACGATGAATAAGGAAGACCAAAGGAAAATTGATGCCTTTGACTTTTGATGTTGGCGAAGAATGTTGAATGTACCATGGACTGCCAAATGAGTGAACAAATCTGTCTTGGAAGAAGTACAGCCAGAATGCTCCTTAGAAGCAAGGACGGCGAGGCTACATCTCACATACTTTGGAAATGTTATCAGGAGATATCAGTCCCTGAAGAAGGATATCATGCTTGGTAAAGCAGAGGGTCAGCAAAAAAAAGGAACATCCTCAAGAAGATGGATTGACACAGTGGCTGCAACAATGGGCTCAAGAGTAACAATGATTGTGAGGATGGCACAGGACCGAGCAGTGTTTCTTTCTGTTGTACATAGGGTTGCTGTGAGTCGGAACTGACTCGGTGGCACCTAACAACAGCGACATCTATCTATCTGTGTATCTGTCTATCATCTATTTTATCTATCTATCTCTATCTGTCATCTGTCTTTCTATATTGTTTTCGTTGTCTGCTGCAGAGTCGATTGTCACTCATGGCAACCCCATGTGTACAGACTAGAACTGTTCCACCTTTTGGAAGCAGATCTCCAGCCTGTCTTCTGAGGTACCTCTGTGTAGATTAAAACCATCAACCTTTCAGCTAGTAGTCAAGCACTTAACCGTTTGTGCTACCCAGGGATTTCTATATGTGTGAGTTGTAAGACTCACACATACATATATATGAAAATCCAGCTCAGCTATAAGACAGTCCAACTAAAAATGAGCAAAAAAATTGAACAGAAATTACACCAAAGAAGATATATTGATGGCAAATAAGCACATGCATAGAGGCTCAACATCATTTGTCATTAGGAAACTATAAGTGTAAGCTATAATGAGATGCCACTAACCGCCACCTAGAATGGCTGAAATCAAAAATGCTGAGCATATGAAGAGTTTGAGGAGGATGTGGTATAAATGCAACTCTTATATATCACCAGTGAGTACAAAATTGTAGGACATTTTGGAAAACAGTCTACCAGTGTCTCATAAAGTTAAACACCATGTGATCTAGCTATCTCATTCCTAGTTATTTATCCATGAGAAAGTTTATTTTGTAGGCCTTGAGAAGGTTGTTGATTGAAGAAGATTGGGAGGCCTTTCCTGTGAAGATTATCCTCATAGCAATAGATTAGCTGAGTTAGGAAAATGGATTTAAAAAACAAAAAACAAAGATCAACTGGGCATCACAGTTACTTTGAGGAGCTTGCTAAATATACAAAGTCTGATTTTGCAGCTCTAGGAAGGGACTCAGGAGTCTACATTTTGATGTTAGTGGTTTCAAATCACATCCTGAAATCAAAAAAATGTTAGCTTAAGAAAAGTAAACCAACAAGAAAGGAATCAATGAAAGTATCTACATGAAAAACATATAAAAGATCTTAACCGGGGACTAACTGGAAATGTAAAGTAAGAGTCAAACTTTAAAATTGAAAAAGTATAACCAGGAGAACAAAAACCAGTTGCCGTGGAGTAGATTCCGACTCATGGCAATCCTATATGTGTCAGAGTAGAATTGTGCTCCACAGGGTTTTCAAGGATTGAATTTTTGCAAGTATATCACTAGGACTTTCTTTTGAGGTATCTCTGGGTGGATTCAAACCTGCAACCACTGGGTTAGCAGCTGAGCTCGTTAACCATTTGCAGCACCCAGAGATTCCAAACTGATGACTGATCCAGCAGATAGATATTACTAAAGATAGCCTGGAAGTTTGGACTCAGTTGCTAAATATTAATGCTATCACTCATATAGAAAAGCCAGGAAGAACACATTTGTTAAAGAACTTGATGGGTTCAGGCTGGGACTTCTGAAATTGAAGGACTTTCAGGTGGAAACCGTTGACAGTGATGGTTCAGGAAGTGATTAGAGAGATGGATTTTATCAATTCCTGCATAGAGATAATAATTGAAGGCATGGGGGAATGGGTTTATCACCAATGGAAAAAATACCTTTGGAAAAAAATGTTTAAGGAATCTTGGGGTCTACTTACCATATTCTGAGTGAGCAGAGAATAATGAGTCAAAAAGGAAACTGAAAAGGGCAATCAGTAGAGAGAATCGTAAATACAGACTGAACTATACAGCTTACAAAGAACTTCCATAAGAGTTTCACAGGCAGGCATTGTAATTTTGTACAAACTGGGAAAGGATGGTTAAATGATTTAACCAAGGTCAAGTAGATAATTTATATGAGCTGCTCAAATATTGGGTAACTCTCCTGGTTGCAAGTCCAATGTTCTTTCCTTTAGAGAATATTGGACACACAAGTATGCATAAATGACAGAGTATAGCACTATTGGCCTATAAAATAATTAAAGCATACCAAATTTTAGAATAAAAAGAATTATTTCTGGATAAATTCGTAACTAATATAATAGTAATCACTTGTCTATGCCATTGGCTACTTCTGTATTGCAGGTTAGATTAGGCGTTACCTTGAATTTTTTCAGCGAGAATAAGGAGATTTTCAGTAGAATGGGACTTGGCTTAATTTGTTGAAATCTGAAGTGAAAAAGTGGTTTTAAGGGAACATATCGTAACTACTATTCTGCAATTAATATTGAGGAAACCAGGACTTTCTGTTCAGCCATCCCCAGGAGAAGTAATTTTTAGTAGTTTCATACTTGCCGATAATTTTGTACGTTACTTTGAAGAATAGATGTACGATAATATGAATTGGAAAAATGTCAGTAAGGCTAAAAAACATTTCATCTTTAAGATAACGTTTCTCTCTCTTTTTTATATTAAATAAATGAACTAGATCTGCCTTGGGTTTAGAGTTCATGCTTCATGTATACTGATATTTAAAAGAATTGTGTTGCCTTCTTTCATTTAATGTAGTGAGAGCTAAGTCACAAAAGGAAAAATGTTTTCAGAGCAGAGTCAATAGACAACTCGGAAACATGGTCACATCCTTCCCATGACTTTTAGCTTCCCTCGTTTCACCCACATTGCAGCAACTGCAACATACAGATGCATTGGGATTGAATGACTTCATTAATCTCCTCAAGCTGATTTATTTTCACTGTAAAACTTGCAAGGCTTACACTGCACAACATTTACTAAGTAGTTCTGGTCAACAAAATTAATATTTTTGTTTCCAGATCACACAATATTGCTGTCGAATATTTAGATATTTTCTAACAAAATGCTATTCTATGCACAGGATCCTGGTGATCCAGAGAACTTCCAAGGGAATCAGATAAATTTGTCCATATAGACACAAAGTAAACCCTCAGCTATCATAGTGTTTTTTAAAGAATCTGTGCCTTGTATTCAGCTACTCAAAGAAACTGCTGGGTTGTAAAACTGCAAAAATTGACTGCATTATCTCCCTTGCTTTTGGTGGTAAATCAACTCTAATGAATCTGAATAACTGGAGTCTCTGTATACGAGTGCTTTGGCAAGAAAGTGGTGACAATCATCAGTACTATAGAAGATCCATTGGATGTGAATAGATATTCAGCTACTTAGTAATTATATGAGTATTGTGGAGACTGGAGCTGTAGTAGAAAGAACTCAAAGAAAGCAAGCTGTTTTGCTCTAAAAATAAATCAAAAGAGTTTGTTGAACTCTCAACAGAAAAATAGTTTTGCTAAGCTGAATAGAAGTAAATTTACATTTTTAATATTTAAATTCATTGATGTACATATCTGTGCTACATGGAAAACTATGCAAATAACATTTCCCCATTTGCTATAAATACATTTACTGTGTTAGTACTGACTAGCCAACTTTTTCATCAACATTTTTTATATCTTTCATTCTCATTTAAAACTTCATTATGAACATTAATGAACACTTTTTATTTCTTTCCAATATTAACTACCTTTTTATTTTGTTTTCCTAATTTATTACTATTTTCCAAGCTTTTGTACTATTTGTGCGTTCTTTCTTCCATATTTCTTGTTTTTCTTACTTTCACAGTGAGTTCATTGTGACTAATAAATGAATAGAGTGTTTAAACATCCAATAAAATTTATCAGTGAAGATGGTTACACTGGCAATTGTTGGTATAATTAATTATGAGCACTGGTAGACGTTCAAAAAGGCTTAGGGAGTTGGAGTTAGAGAAGAAGGGGATAAAGAACAGAAACATCTAGGTTGATGGTGAGGGGGTGGTGTGTAATAATGGGTGAAGGTACTCATTACGAGTTATGCATTTTAGGATCTGTTCCATTTATGCTGCAAGCAGCAGTGTGCCCTTGGACAGGTCAACACACTTCTTTCTCAGTTTCCTTATCTAAGTAATGAAGAGGTTGAACTTTAAGGCCCCTTCCAGCTCTAGAATATCATGATCTATTGCAAAGAAGTAACTATGCAGATGTGACATAGTGTGATTAGGCACTTGTGTTGCACGTCATTTAATTGGTTTTCTTTGACTGTCGACCCTCACAACAAGGAGATTGAGAGAGAGAGCTTAGTAACCGCTAGTTGGACATGGCAACGTTGACTGCGTATTGAGAGTACACCAATGAATACTTACGTTGAGTTACAGCAGTGGTGAAGTCAGTATTATATCCAGGATGTCTCCTTAAATGGTGATGATGTCAATTATTATTTAAAATAACCACATGAGTTAAAAGACTCCTTCTTAACAGATTGCAAAGTATGAGTATATTATTAACAACATGGTCAATGCTTAAGTTACTTTTCTGTACTCTTTGACTGAACAGATTGTCGGACCACATGCATGTTAAGTGTACTATAATACAGAAAATCAATTACTGCACCCTCCAGTATATTACAGGGCGAAGCTATTAAACATTTCATCAGGAAATTGTAAAGTACAGCTGTAAAGTTCTCTATTGTTGGGAAGCCGTCATTACAGTACTTACAGGTACTTACAGGTACTACAGTACTTACTAGGTATTTACCACCAGCCTGTAAAATCTACCATGCCAAGTTTCACAGTAACCTTGTTAACATTGAGCATTAGCGAATGTTAACATGAAACAATTTGGTGGAGGAGACAGTTAAGGGGGTGATAATAAGGAATAAAAATCAAATGTTTTCACATAAGAGCCTTCCTGTGTTATCTCTACTGTTGACATCTGCCCATGATGCAAGAAAGAAAAAAAGTTCTGTCTCTGTTTTTTAAAGAAATATCTTTGTTGCTTTAGCCTTTAAATCTGTTTGCAATATAAGATATACGCAAACTGATCACATTTTCTTTTAAGGTGTGTTTGGTGTACTTGAAAGGCGCAGCAGGTAGATGCTGTTCAACCGATTATCTCCAGTGAAATTCGTCTCCAAAGACAGGATTTTGAGCTAAAGGGGGCGGGGGGCGGGCTGAGGAGACAGATGGTTAGTTTATAGTGCATATAGAACCTCAGCATTAACTTTCAAACAGGAGGACTCAAGGGCTTGGCAGCATCCCAAAACTGAACTATTTTCCATTGATTGGTATGAATCACTTTCTCACTTCTGCCTGTACCTCTTCTACCATCTACATCACTAATGTGCCAACAAATCTGCAATTAACCTTTTTATCACTCTATGCTGAGACATGTACCATGGTGTTTCTGATCCTTGTCCATTTCTTTCCAGACAGAGCTTTTTGTACATGCCTTCAAGGATCAACTGGTCAGGAGTGCACTTTTAGCACTCTACACTGCCAGGCCAGGTGGCGTCCTTAAGAAACCACCCTCTCCTAAGAGCAACACGGAGGAGAGCAGTCCCCAGGGCCAACTCCCACCCATGAGAAGGCAGGACTCCATACCACACCATTCAGACTACGATGAGGAAGAGTGGGTAAGTCTCTAGATCTCTTACACACCACTTGCCTCCCAGTGTTTTGCCCTGAGAGATACAGCAAGAATGCTAAGAAATTTCTGCTCTTTATCAAAACATAATTTGGAAAAATCATAAGACAGATTGAGGATAAATCATATTTTTCCTTAGGGGCAAATTATAATTGTAAGTTGTATTCCCAATCAAGAGCTTGCTATCAAATAAATCACATATGTAACCAACAATATGTCACTAAAGCAAAGATACCAAAGTTACTAAGTTCTATAATACTTTTGCTTATTTACTACCAAGGTAATATAAACCATTAAAAATTTTTTTAGGAAAAAAAATTGTCAATAATAACACTACTTGGATACCACAAATATTTTTATTGTTTCATATTCCATTCTAATCCATTAGTGGTGGGCAAACTTTTTTTAAAATTACCATTTAAATGATTTGAGTCAAAGAGATCTCTTAAATCTTTCTTATTCATGATTCTATGATTAAGTCAAGATGTTATTGCAGGTACTCGAAAATTGGCGGAAACATCTGAAAAACTAGCCAGTAAAGCAAATAATTAAAAGCAAAAGCCAACATGGTTATAGGAATTTTAAGTGCCTTAAGCTGCTATTGAGTCGACTCTGACTCATTGCAACCTTAGGTACAACAGAACAAAATGTTACCTGGTCCTGCGTCATCCTCACGAACTGCAAGCATGTCTGACACCATCATTGCAGCTATTGTGCCAATCCATCTTAGTGAGGGTCTCCCATGCTCTTGCTGGCTGTCTACGTCACTAATCACAAAGTCCTTCTCTAGTGATTGATCTCTCCCATTGATGTGTCCAAAGCAAGGGAGATCTATTCTGATCTACAAGGTTTTCATAGACTGATTTTTCAGAAGTAGATCTCCAGGCATTTCTTCCTAGTCTATCCTAGTCTGGAAATTCCACTGCAACCTGTCCACCCTGAGTGACCCTGCTGGTATTTGAAATACCAGTGGCATAGCTTCCAGCATCACAGAGACACACAAGCCACCACATTACAGCAAACTGACAGATGGATGGTGGATAGGAACTCTAGTTGGGCAGAATAGAAAGGGGGGACGTAAAGACGGAGAGCAAGAGGCAGCAGTGTGCTATGACTGAATCAATGCATATTAATTATCTAAGAGCCTTCCAAAGTATATGCACATCATGTACAGAAAAAAGGAAACCCTTTATTGTATCATAGGTTCAACAACAACAAAAATAGTGAGCTAGTTATATTAGCTGTTAAACACTTAGTTAACAATTACTCTTCTTGTCACCCTAGAATTTAAAAGTGTTCAGGGAGTGAGTTATTTAAAGGCCCAGGTCTCTTTTAAAAAACGCTAGCTAAGAGGCTGTGAAATGATGCCTGCTCTTTCTTTGGAAAAATCTGTCACAGGAAAGATAGAGCTGAGTTCCGAGAGGTAAAAGCTGAATAAGTGTTTGTTGTTGCTGATTAAGATTGCATTTCTCCCACTGAAGCATTTTCAAAAGAGCAAATCTAATATTATTTCTCCCTTTTACCTTCACCTTCTTCCTCAATTTATTCACATCTCACAGGCATGCACACCTCTTAACCTCTCTGAAGTTCAATTTTCTCAACTGCAGAATGAAAATAACAGCACCTGGTCTGCTTAGCTCTGGGGGTGATCACGAGATAAATGATCTTACCATGTGGTGATGTCCTACTGCCTGCAGAGGCCTGGGCAAATGCATTGTATCACTTTAGTATTATAGTTACATGTTTGTTTTGTAACAAATGTAAATTATATAATCTAATTATGAGGATCAGTAATATGCCTTGAGGTAAGTAGCAAAACTTGATGTATCAAAAAATGTGGATTTTAAATGCATATATAAAATGGAGCCCTGGTGGCACAGTGGTTAAGAGCTTGGATGCTAACCAAAAGGTCAGCAGTTCGAATCCACCAGCCTCTCCTTGGAAACCCTATGGGGCAGTTCTACTCTGTCGTATAGGGTAGCTATGAGTCGGAATCAACTCAACAGCAACAAGTTTGGTTTTTTTTGGTTTTTATATCATAAAATGTGAAGTGTATTCCCTTAAAATGTGAATTTTAAAGAGTTTGAGGTAGTAATAGGAAAGAAGTTATATTTCATTTAATTAAATATACAGTGTTTGTCTTTTGACAAATCATTACTGTTTCTGTATTAAACCAAGTGAGAATTGTGTAATTGGGTGTCTTTAGTTTTCATTGTTTTTACCTTACTCTGTTATACAAATAAACCTTGCCCACACCTCACTTTCACCTTCTTCCTCGAAAATGTCCCTTAATATTCCCTTTTCTTTAGATAATTATTGAGACCTTTTATATTATAGGTGCTCCAAATGCAAAGGTAAGTAAGGTTAGCTCCTTGCTTCCTGCAGCTCATAGTCTGTTGTTAGGTGCTGTCGAATTGGCTCCAACTCATAGTGACCTTATGTATAACACAACGGTATGTTGCCTGGTCCCGTGCCATCTTCATGATCGTTGGTAGCTCAGTGTCTTAGTTCCTTAGTGCTGTTATAACAGAAATACCGCATGTGGGTGGTTTTAACAAACATTTACTTTCCCAAAGTTTAGGAGGCTAGAAGTCCGAATTCAGGGTGCCAGCTCTAAGGGAAGGCTTTCTCTTTCCGTTGGCTCTGGGGAAGGGCTTTGTCTCTTTTCAGCTTCTATTCCTCAGTTCCTTGGTGATCTTCATGTGACATGTATCTTCCCCTCCATTTATACTTCCTTCTCTGTGTCTAATCTGCTGTTTTTGTATCTCAAAGGTGATTGGGTTAAAACATATCCCTACACTGATATGGTCTCATAAACATAAGAAAAAGTCCTATTCCCATATGGGATTACATCCATAGTTATAGGGGTTTAAGATTTATAACACATATTTTTTGGGGACTTGATTCAATCTGTAACACTCAGAGTCTAGTAGTGGATAAAATCATGCTAACAAATGGTTACAAAATGCTGGGATAATGGTTGGAGAGACATAGATGGTAGAAGATAGCCTCTGCTAAGATGACTTCAACTCAATTCTTATGAAATTTAAAAATACAGAACCTTCCTTTCGATGGGGCAAGAAAGAAGAGAGTGGGAAATGTGTCTTTAGTTGAAAAAGTTTAGGGTGAACCATTCAACTCAATGGGCATCACTGAGCACCCGTCCTGCGTGGTGCACTGTCCAAAGATGAAAAATCTCAATGAGCCCACAGCCTATTCAGGGCTCTAGAAAGGCAAATGACAATGACAGCACAGCATTAGAAATGACACCGTAGATGTGTACACAGGGTGTGTCAGGAGTATAGTCATCACAGTGGGATTTTCAGAAGAAATTCTTGAGATTGAGATGTGAGTAAAAGTTAGTCATTCCAAAAGCAAGAGGAGGTAGCCCTTTAGACAAACACATTAGCTGGCATTAGGGAGAGAGGCCGTGTGCGTCTGTTCTATTATTAGTTTCTTCTTAATTTGTTTTATGTTAAAGGTGGTAAAAATCGAGTATGTTTATCCACCAAAAGGGAAAAGCCATTGGAGAGACATAGAAGGGGTGATTGATGGAGCAAGGGTCTTATAAAACAAAGAAATCAAATCAAGTCTAGTATGAAGGTGGGAGGAGAGTCCCAGGTAGGATTGTGCCCTTTCTGCCGAGACTGTTGATGGACTTTTTTGAGGCCGATGGGGCTAGACGATGAGTTGGGCTAGACGATGAGTTGGGATAGGCAGGAGGGGCTGAGTAGAGTAGTGAGGGTTTCAATAGGCACCAAGGAATATGGGTAAAGGAGCTTATTAGCAACACTGGAAAAAGTTAGGAAGCTTTCCAGTGAGTGTGAAGGGCCAGTCAAGTTTGCAGTATCAGTCCCATGGCTGTTGGCTGGCCCTTGATCACTCTCTTGGGAATACTTTGGTCCTCTTGAGACTAGGAAAATTGCTTCCAGATTTTGTTCCCAGTTGATGGAGGGGCATCTTCTCAGTTTCCCAGTTCTTTTGGATTCTTTCAAAAACAAAAAGAGTAGAGTGACAATGAATGTCTTGAATCTCTCTTTGTGTCTCCTCTTAGTTCAGCTCTGAGAGTTTCCTTTGGAACCCATTGTTTCTAGAAAGCATATAAAAGCTTGGTCTAAATTACCACAATTAGAAGAAAAATCTTTCACACTCAGAGTAGTTACTCCTAACTACCCCCCCCCCACATATAGTTTGCAAACAATAATCAAGTTTGATTGCATACAACATTCCTGTCAACGTTCTTTAGCAACCACTTTCTATTAAAAAGATCCCTCCATCAAGGGATAGAAATCCCTTATGAAAAAACAGGAAGTTAAATTGGAATTATAAAAAAATTCACCAGAATCATAACATTTGACATTATTTTCTAACTTTAAAAAATTGAGTAAATGCAACAAAAATGTAGCTAACTGAAAATGCCTTTAGAGACTGTGCTATTAAATGAATTGGAAATATAAGTTTGTGTACTGTTTTTCTTAGTTAATTAGTTGTTAGAAAAGTTCCAGCACTGATTACAAGTCTAGTCAACTTCCTGAAATAATTCAATGTTTTAAATTAATTTAATTGGGTTTCATTATGAAAATATTCTCTGATCACTTCAGTTGGCATAGGCTAGCAGGCCCATTTTTCAAAATCTGTTTGCTTAATTCCTGATAGTGACTGTAATTTTAACAATTACCCTACTTGAACAACTGCATTAGCTTCTTATAATAAATATTTAGGAAATGAATACATGTTAGTAAATTACTCTTGAGGCCCACTCTGCTGATGCATGTAACAATCTTCCTTTTTGAGGTCAGGAAAAAGAATCCCTGTTAATTCTAAATCAGCGTGACCCTGTTCTTTTTCTTTTCAACCTGTTTTGTTGGCAAAATTGATGACATATGAATCTGGATAATAATGATCTAGTCAATATGGTAGAGATTGAAACTGAAATGATCACTTACAAAAAAGGCTTGTTATTTTCTGAATTTTACTTATCAAATGATTGAATGCTTTACAGGTTGATTTTCCTGAAAAGTTATCAAACAATTAAACCCCTAAGGAATATTTGGGATTTTATTACAATCCGTGCCAAGAAATAGACTACTATAGAATAATTCAGCTTTTAGCTAGTAAAGATGACGTATTGCTTTTCTTTCTCTATATCTCTGAAACAGATGCTTCTAGCAGCTGGGATTCCAATATTAGTTTGTCCAAAATATGAAAGCATGTCATCCAACCAAAGTATTAGGTTGACATAGTTTTTGTGGCTTCCAGTAATTATATTATTCTCTAGAACACTGATTTAATTTCAGAATTACTACACGGATGGGTTAAGAGCTGAATCTGCCTACCCTTACTCAAAAAAAAAAAAATTAAGACAGATATATTTTTGATCCTTTATACTCTGATCCAGTCCAGTAAAATGTAGAACTAGGAAAGCTATTCTAATTATTTATCTATATCCCAAATCCATTTTTTTAAATTGAACTGCATTTCTATTTCAGGCAACATTTCAGCATCTGAATTGCCCAATTAATTCCCTTCTTCATTTTGCTAAGATAAATCGTGTTTTAAATTTTAGTTTGCATTTTTAAGTTAGGAGAACATTTCCTGTCCCTTATTATGGTACAATATATTTATGACCCATAAATACAATGGATGATCCACATTAATTCATAAATAGTTTTCATTAATTACAAAGATGTAGAAACAATAGCACTTTCATAGTATTATTTATATCAGACATCCTGTTAATAAAATCTATATATAACCTGGAAAAAAATGTGATTTCTCTGTAACTCAGTACCAAAGATAGTGTTCTTAAATGAGATTTACATGAACGAACCACTTTCTAGTAACTTTACCAACCTCACACAGTTCATTTTGCACTATACTTTTCTCTAATGATGTCCTCAGCAAATATGAATACTTAAGCTTGGCAGGTGTATTGATAGAGCTATTTATATTGCCATAATTGGTAGCAGTAGCATAAATAGTTGAAAAACATTACTGACTGTTGAGGACAAAGCATATTTAGCCAGGTACCTCCACAGGCAATCTGTAGTGATTTGTATTCTCAACTTCTCTTTCCAGCTGCTGTCTGCATCTTAGAACTTACCTCCAGGGGGAAAAAGTTCATGCCGTGCATAATGCAGAGCTGCCTATGCAAATTTATATTCAAATGAGATTGTGTTCCTTTCTCTGACTGGCTAGAATTATACTATGTGAACCACTGTCCTGCTCTTCTTCATAAGAAGGAAATAAATCGTTCTCATTCTTTAAAGATAATTAATTCTTAGAGGCTTCTTGATACTAACCTGTGCTTTAACTTTTCTAAAGCAACGCCTTATAACTTAATTACCTAAATAAGTAATAAACCGAAACTCATTGCCATCAAGTCAATTCCGATTCATAGTGACTCTATAGAACAAAGTAGAGCTGCCCTATAGGGTTTCCAAGGAGTGGCTGGTGGATTCCAACTGCCAACCTTTTGGTTAGCAGCCATTGCTCTTAACCACTGCTCCACCAAGACTCCAAATAAGTAATAGGCCCACTAAAATATGGCCATTTATTCCACAATTTTATAAATCATAGATAAAAGTGTGTGTGTGTGTGTGTGTGCGCGCGCACGTGTAAACAAAACCCTTTTGCGTAGCAACCTCCAGGCAGGGCTAAAAGGAGCCTTCAAAGATTATCTAATTTATTCTTCTACATCCATGGACGATTATGTCTTTAAAAAAAGAAGAGAAAAAAAACAAAACAAAAAACAACAATAACAAAAGCTGATATATTCTTAGCAACTTAGGTGAAAGAATGTTCCAGAGTTGTTTGTTCTTATTATCTTTATAATTTTACAATTCTTTTCCACCTGCAAATAAAACACATTATCCAGTGGTCCAAGGCTGACTTCCTTTTCTGTCTCATCTTATCAGGCTCTCATTCACCAAGCACAATAGATTCTGCTTCTTATCCATCATTGATCTCCTTCTCTCTTTCCCCTGTATCCCTGACTTTCTTTTTTAAACCTACATTATTTCTTGTTTCTGTTCAGTGATTTGTTTCCATTCTCTCAAGTTTGCAGTGTGAAACATAAGTTAACTGCAATTCCTTTTCCACTTGGCAAATACTTACTTATCCCACAAGGCAGAGATTAGGAAACTAGAGCC
Source organism: Trichechus manatus latirostris (assembly GCF_000243295.1). Lineage (NCBI taxonomy): Eukaryota > Metazoa > Chordata > Mammalia > Sirenia > Trichechidae > Trichechus > Trichechus manatus. The sequence goes on from NW_004444075.1 coordinate 1,008,098, forward strand.
CACAGAGTGATCTGGCCCCACTGCCTGTTTTTGTATCGCCTATGAACTAAAAATAGTTTTTACTTTTTTAAAAAATTTTGGTGAAAGTATACACAGCCAAAGCTACACCATTTCAACAATTTCTACATGTACAATTCAGTGGCATTGGTTACATTCTTCAAGTTGTGCTACCATCCTTGCTATCCTTTTCCACATCATTCTACCACCATTATCTTAAATTCACTGACCCCTAAACGTCCCATCTAAACCTTTGAGTTGCCATTGTCAATTCAATCTCACTTACATAACTCTTTAAAAGAACAGAATACTCAAAGCAGACATACTTTGCTAGTTAAAAGAAGCTGTTTGTTTGTTTGCTTGTTTAAAGAAGATTTCAGGGACTAGTTCTGGTTTAAGGTTTAAAGTTTAAAAGGTATGTCTCAGAGTGATAATTTCAGGGGCTCATTCAGCCTCCATGGTTCCATAAGTTCTGGATTCCACTGAGAATCTGAAATTCTGTTCTGTATTTTCCCTCTTTTAATCAGAATCCTTACTTTGATCAAAACATTCAGTAATAGTAGCCAGGCACCATCCAGTTCTTCTGGTCTCATGGTAAAGGAAGCAGTTGTTCATGAAGGCAGTCAGACATATAGTTGATTTCCTCTTCCAGTTCCTGCCTCCTCTTCTTCCTCTGTTGCTTCAGATGAAGGTAGACCAATTATTGTACCTTGGATGACTGCTTGGTAGCTTTTAAGACCCCAGTCATTATGTAGCAAACTAGGAGGTAGAACAGAAATAATGAGAAACAGTATTAGGCTAAGTGGTTGGGATGTCCTTTGAAACCATGACCCTAAACCTCCAAACAAAGGAAATACAACCTCTGAGGTGTTTAGTTGTGCATAAGCACTCGACAGTTCAGCATGAGCCCCTCCCCTTTTTTTTTTTGTAAAAAATACATTTGAAATGGTTGAAAAAATCAAATGAATAATATATTTTGACACATGAAAATTATATGAAATTCAACTTTCAGTGTCCATAAATAAAGTTTTATTGGAACACAGTCATTCTCATTCATTAGATGTTGTCCCTGGCTGCTTTTGTGGTACAATGACAGAGTTGATTAGTTGAAACAGAGACTGTATGACATACAAACCCTAAAATAATAACTATCTGGCCCTTCACAGAAAAAGTTCGATGACCCCTGCTGTAAGGTATACCTGACACGTAACCTCCTTTTGTGACGCAACTGCCCTCCAGACTACGTTAATCACTTCTTTCTCCTTAACCTGTAGTTTACTTTGTGCATAATATTTGTTTGTTGCTGTTGTCAGCTGCCCTCAAGTTGTCCCCCAACTTAGGGCAATCCCACGCATAATAAGATCAGACTTACGTGATCTATAGAGTTTTTACTGGCTGATTTTTGAGAAGTAGATTGTCAGGCCTTTCTTCTTAGTTTGTCTTAATCTGGAAGCTCTGCTGAAACCTGTTCAGCATCATAGCAACATGCAAGCCTCCACTCACAGATGGATGGTGGCTACACAAGAGGTGTGTTGCTGGGAATAGAACCCAGGTCTCCTGAATGGAAAGCGAGAATTCTACCCCTGAATCACGAATGCCCCCAGTATATGCATATTACTGATGAATGCATTCAAGTTCAAATCATTTTGAATAATAAAGCATTATTCTTACATTCCATGAACACATAGAACAGTGAACACTGAATTATAGTTAGTTGTTTATGGGTGTGTTTTCTCCAGGTGTTCATGAGCTCTGTAAGCTACAGGGCAAAGGCAATGTCTTCTTCACTGTTGTATGCTGACACTTTAGCAGAGCACCTGCACTTCAGAGGTCCTCAATATGTATTTATAGAGTGAATTTATGACTTTGAAGTTTGCCTTCAAAATGTTATTCTTCTTTGCCTTATTTTGAAACATAGTATATTTAAATTTAATATAATTCTGCACCATGTCCAGTACCTTTTCCTCCCCTATCTTAACGTTAATTATTTTTAAAATTTTGCTTCTCTTTCTCAATCAAAGCACTCATTTATGCCTCGCTGTCATTAGTTCAGGAGCCCTGGTGGTGCAGTGGTTAAGTGCTCGGATGCTAACCAAAAAGTCAGCAGTTCAAACCCACCAACTGCTCCACGGAAGAAAGATGTGGCAGTCTGCTTCCATAAAGATTTACAGCTTTGGAAACTCTACAGGGACAGTTCTATTGTGTCCTGTATGGTCTCTATGAGTTGAATCGACTCAACAGCAACAGTTTTCTCATTAGTTTTTATTTCCCAGTGCCATAATCAATTCTGAGGTGACTATTCAAGTCATTCTCAAGATATCTTCAAATATAGAAAGTGTTTCTATAGACATTCAAAATGGACACAGAACATTAGAGACGACCGAAGCTAACAACACAATTAGTTAAGGACTCCTGAAGCCTCCAGAAGCCCAGTGGTGGCAAGTTTATCTTTGTTTGATTATTCATGTGCAGATTATAAAGGGGAGAAATTGTATCCTAGTTACACAGAAATAATTTATTCAGATATTTTCCAGTAGGTATAAAAATAGTTCTGGAAAGTAACTATTTCCTCCTGAAGTTCCTGGGTGGTGCAAACAGTTAATATGATCAGCTGCTAACCGTAACCTTGGAGGTTTGAGTCCACTCAGAGGCACATTGGAAGAAAGGCCTGGCAATTTATTTCCAAAAAATCAGCCATTGAAGACCCTGTGGAACATAGTTCTAGGCTGACACACATCAGGTCACCATGAACCGGAATCAACTTGATGGCAACAGTGTTTGGTTATTTTCTTCTAGTCCCAGCTTTCTGTTTTTCATCCCAAATTCAAACAGAATAAGATTATCTGGCTTTTTAAATCTTACAGTGTAGAGAGGACATTCAAAATGTTCACTCTTGCCATAAGAAAGGGCAGGCAAAGACAGGGAGAATTAGAACAGTTGTTCCCTCTTTGGCAACCAAGTGTGTTCTATCATCTGTTTTCATGATGGATGGGTGACATTCCTGAATTCCTCCAGTCCATTTCACCCAGGAGAAATGTGTTTAAATACTTACCCAATATTAAAGTCTACAAAAGGTGATTAAGCAAAGTTCATGACTGTCCATTAAAATGCACAAATATTCTATTAAAGAAAAGAAACCCCAAATGAGATCTTTATATACATACATATTCATGTAATCCTACTAATTTCTAGATTTTTCCCACATGCAGTTAATACTTTCACCTTCAATCCTCTACCTTATAGCACCTAACACAGTGTTTTATATGTACTAGTTCAAAGTATTCTTTATAGTTAATGTAGGAATAAGTGAATGAATGTGTTTGCTAAATCAGCATTTTGTCCTCTCGCTCAAACCAGTGTTTTTAACAGAGATTTTATTTCTGTGTTTCAATGTAATGGTGATTTTCTTGTGGTTTTATATTGGATAACAGCATCTCCCTTGTATAGTTTCCTGACTCTTAAATACCTAGTTCAATGTCAGATAAAATTTGATTTGCCTATGTGTAATGTGGATCCCTGGTGGCACAGCCATTGAGAGCTCAGCTGCTAACCAAAACATTGACAGTTCGAATCCACCAGGTACTCCTTGGAAACCCTATGGGGCAGTTCTACTCTGTCCTATAGGGTCTCTATGAGTTGGTATCGACTCAACAGCAACAAGTTTGTTTTTTTGTTTTTAATATAATGAATGTGCAAATTTGCATACACACTTTAGAAATTTATGATTACATTAAAATCAAGTCTCTTCAAACTTCAAAATATTCTATTGTGAAGAATGAGACATTATTTCCTAAATAGAAATTTTTGAAACTCTGTAATTTAGTGAATAAACCCAAAAAAAACCATTGTCACTGAGTCAATTCCAACTTATAGCGACCCTATACGACAGAGTAGAATTGCCCTGTAGGGTTTCCAAGGAGTGGCTGGTGGATTTGAACTGCTGACCTTTTAATTAGCAGTCAAGCTCTTAAATTCTGCACCACCGAGGCTCCATAGAATTAGTCAACAGGCAAAGAATATGCTGAGATATGTACAGGCAGGCTATTGACTTGCTATGTCAGGGTACATTCAATTAAAAACATGAATCCTTGAAATCGGTTATATGTAGTACACTAACTGATAATCTCATATAATTTAACCAGTTGTTCAGCTATCTAATGGTGTGTATATAACACCCAATCAACCAATGTAAAATTAAATGCTTTAGTTAATTATTGTTAGTTTTCAACTTGTTATTAAACAAATGCTTTATCTAATACTTCCACTAAATTGAAGGCTTTAACATGATGTAGCATTTACTAGAGTGAACTCAGCCATTCAGGATATGAGTTTCATTCTAACACCAATTTCAAGAGGCCAGTAATTATAACTTCTTCTAGTTGTAAGTCAATCAACAGATGGTTTATAAGCATCAATAGACAGAACAATTTTTTGGGTACTCGGGGGAAAATAAATTAGGTATAAAATGTGGACTCTGACCTTAACAGCCTTATCATCTAGCTCAAGACAGATGGCTAGTACTTGTAAAGCAGGCAGAAATATTTAAAGGTATTCCCAGAATGTAGGCATTTTGCAATACACATTAAAACTGTTAAATAAGGGAGGCAGGGCCAAGAAGGCAGAGTAGTCAGACACTTCCAGTGGCCCTTCTTACAACAAAGACCCGAAAAACACAAGTGAATCAATTATATATGACAATCTAGGAGCCCTGAACATCTAAGGCAAAGTTGAGGAACAAGACTGAGTGGAAAGGGGAGGGAGAGATGGTTAAGAAGCAGTGAGGAGTTGCCAGACCTCACCAGGCAAGAGCCTGGGCCCTTCAGGCCTGATCAGCTCATGAGTAAGTGGTGAGGCAGGCAAGCGGTGGTACTCAGGAGGCGTATTCTGCTCTGGGAGAGACTCAGCTGCAAAGAGTCTACTCGGCCACCCAGAACCAGTGAGAAGCAGCCCTAGATTGGCAAAATATAAGTACTTGCATACGGCCTACTGCGCAGATCAAAAACACCCTTCTTAGGGAAAAACCTCTCTCCCATTTACCTCCCTGCTCCCTGCTCTGCACTGGCTCCCGGACCAGCTTCAGCAATCACTGAGTCCCCTGGGCTGGAAGTAGGATCTGTCACATGCCTGAGCCATTCTCCCAACCTTGGAGAGTGAACAAATTAACAAAGAGGGGAAAAAATAAACTGTCAACTCCCCTAAGCCAGGAACCGAGAGTAGGCACAACTCCTTTGCCTAGGCACGGGCATAAGGGATCCATGGACTTTGAGTGCCTTTCCCCCTACAGAGACTTGTGTGGGCCCATTTCAACAGTGTAGGCCCTCATTACCGCAGTACAACAGGATACATACCTTAAGTCTAACTTGAACTGTTTCAGCTGTGAAGTGGCAAGTTTGTGATATTTGACACTGCTCTGCCCATTAAGCAGGATCTTCACCTACCCACATCGTGGGCCTGAGGACTGGTGGCTCCACCAATGTCACCTAGCCACCTGCAATAGGGGCCCAAGAATAAGAGGTACCCCCCAGTCCTTACAGCCAATAGCACTGGGTGCTCATAGTCCTGCTGCAAAACCCACCCACCTACGTACCCTAGGGAACAGGGACAAGCCTTCCTCCTGGACACTCAGGGGTGGCCGTCAGCCCCCTGCCTTGCTCAGAGTGTGTCCCCCTGCTGCAGCCAGATGCCTGTGCCTAAACCAGTCATCCATGCCTGTCTAAGACTGTAGGTGAGAGCCTATATGACACACTTGGGATATCTACCTGGGCACCTGAGCTGAATCCATACAGGAGGAGTAGGTGGACTCCTGAGCTCAAATACCAAGTAAAAGATCTAACCACCTGGTGACAGGATATTAGAGCTTCAAAGATGTCAATAACCAAATAGCTCATATGAGCAGCCTATTTGGGCATATCAAAACAAACGAAGAAGCTAAGACACAGTAAGCAAACATAAAATAAATAAATATAATAACTTATTGATGGCTCAGAGTCAACAGTCAATATCAAATCACATAAAGAGACAATCCATGATGGCTTCAGTTAGCTCCCAAAATAAAGAATCTAGAAATTCTTCAGAGGAGCAAAATTTTTTGGAATTACCAGAGGCAGAATACAAAAGATTAATAAACAGAACTCTTCAAGAAATTAGGAAGGAAATTAAATGAAATGCAGAACATGCAATAGAGGAAATTAAAAAGATTAGAGAAGAGCATAACGACAAATTTAACAGGCTGCAAGAATCTGTAGAGAGACAGAAATTAGAAATCCAGAAGAATAACAATAAAATTTCAGAATTAGACAACTCAATAGAAAGTCATAGGAGCAGAATTGAGGCAATGGAAGTCAGAATTAATGAGACTGAAGATAAAACACTTGACACCAACTTATTTGAGGAAAACTCAGATAAAAGGATTTAAAAAAATGAAGAAACCTTAAGAATTATGGGGGACTCTATCAAGAGGAATAACCTATGAGTGACTGGAGTACCTGAACGGAGGGGGAATAACAGAAAATACAGAGAGAATTGTTGAAGATTTGTTGGCAGAAAACTTCCTTGTTATCCTGAAAGATGACAAGATATCTATCCAAGATGCTCATCAAACCCCACATAAGGTAGATCCCAAAAGAAAGTGACCAAGACATATTATAATCAAACTTGCCAAAACCAAAGATAAAGAGAGAATTTTAAGAGTCTCTATGGATAAAAGAAAAGTCATCTACAAAGGAGAGTCAATAAGAATAAGCTCGGACTACTCAGCAGAAACCATGTAGGCAAGAAGGCAATGGGATGACATATATAAAGTCTTGAAGGAAAAAACTGCCAGCCAAGAATTATATATCCAGCAGAACTGTCTCTCAAATATGATGGAGAAATTAGGGCATTTCCAGATAAACAGAAGTTTAGGGAATTTGCAAAAACCAAACCAAAATAACAAGAAATACTAAAGGGAATCCTCTGGTTAGAAAATCAGTAACATTAGATAAAAACCCAAGACTAGAACACAGGACAGAGCAACCAGATATCAATCGAGATGGGGAAGTCACAAAAGTAAATCAAAGCGAAACACTGAAAATAGGGAACCAGATGTCAATGCATAAAAGATGACAACATTAAAACAAAAAAGAGGGACTTAAAAAATGTAGACATAGACTTCGCATATGGAGAGGAAGTCAAGGCAATATAAAGAAATAAAAGACTGGTATAAACTTAGAAAAATAGGGATAAATATTAAGGTAACCACAAAGGAAACTAACAATCCTACAAGTCAAAATAAAAAACTAGAAAAATATAAAGACTCAGCAAACACAAAATCAACAACAATGAAAAAGAAGAAAAGAAAATATATAAATAAAAACGACTCAGCACAGAAAATTAATGGGAAAAAAGAAACTGTGAACAACACACAAAACAAGACATCAAAATGACAGCACTAAACTCATACCTATCAATAATTACCCTGAATGTAAATGGACTAAATGCAGCAATAAAGAGACAGAGAGTGGAAGGTGGAATAAAAAAAAATGATCCATCTATTTGCTGCCTACAAGAGACACACCTTAGACTTAAAGACACAAACAAACTAAAACTGAAAGGATGGAAAAAATATATCAAGCAAACAACACTCAAAAAACAGCAGAAGTGGCAATATTAATCTCTGACAAAATGGACTTTAAAGTAAAATCCACCACAAAGGATAAGGAAGGACACTACATAATGGTTAAAGGGTCAATACACCAGGAGGATGTAACTACAGTAAATATTTATGCACCCAATGACAGGGCTCCAAACTACATAAAACAAATTCTAAAAGCACTGGAGATAGACAGCTCCACAATAGTAGTAGAAGACTTCAACACACCACTTTCAGTGAAGGACAGAACATTCAGAAAGAAGCTCAACAAAGACATGGAAGATATAAATGCTATGATCAACCAACTTGATCTCATAGACATATACTGAACACTCCACCCAACAGCAGACAAGCACACTTTCTTTTCCAACGCACATGGAATGTTCTCCAGAATAGACCACATATTAGGCCATAAAGCAAGCCTTAACAA
>NW_004444075.1:1017330-1019065 GCF_000243295.1 Trichechus manatus latirostris
CAAAGTATCTCTCTTTGCCGATGACCTATGGCCTTATACACAGAAAACCCCAAAGAATCCACAAGAAAACTACTGGAACTAATAGAAGATTTCAGCAAAATATCAGGATACAAGATAAACATACAAAAATCAGTTGGATTCCTTTATACCAACAAAGAGAACCTCGAAGAGGAAATCACCAAATCAATACCATTTCCCATAGCCCCCAAGAAGATTAAATACTTAGGAATAAATCTAACCAGAGACATAAAAGACCTATACAATCAAAACTACAAGGCAGTACCTCAAGAAATCAAGAGACCTGCATAAGTGAAAAAACTTACCTTGCTCATAGATAGGAAGACTCAACATTGTGAAAATGTCAATTCTACCCAAAGCGATCTACAGATACAATGCAATACTGATGCAGATTCCACAGGCATATTTTAATGAGATGGAGAAACAAATCACCAACTTCATATGGAAAGGGAAGAGGCCTCAAATAAGTAAAGGCTTACTCAAGAAGAACAAAGTGGGAGGCCTCACACTACCTGATTTTAGAACCTATTATACTGCCACAGTAGTCAAAACAGCCTGGTACTGGTGCAACAACAGATACATAGACCAATGGAACAGAGTTGAGAATCCAGACATAAATTCATCTACCTATGAGCAACTGATATTTTACAAAGGCCCAAAGTCTGTTAATTGAGGAAAAGACTGTCTCTTTAACAAATGGTACTGGCATAACTAGATATCCATCTTCAAAAAAAATGAAACAAGACCCATACCTCACACCATGCACAAAAACTAACTCAAAATGGATCAAAGACTTGAATATAAAATCAAAAACTATAAAGATCATGGAAGAAAAAAAAGGGACAATGCTAGGTGCCCTAATACATGGCATAAACACAATACGAACCGTAGGTAACAATGCACAAGCACCAGAAAAGAGACCAGATAAATGGGAGGTCCTAAAAATCATACACTTACGCTCATCAAAAGACTTCACCAAAAGAGTAAAAAGACACCTTACAGACTGGGAAAAAATTTTTGGCTACACCAAATCCAATCAGCGTCTAATCTCTAAAATCTGCAAGATACTGCAAAACCGCAACAAAAAGACAAATAACCCAATTAAAAAAAATGGGCAAAGGATATGAACAGGCATTTTGCCAAAGAAGATATTCAGGCAGCTAACAGACACATGAAGAAATGCTTACGATCATTAGCCATTAGAGAAATGCAGATCAAAACTACAATGAGATACCATCTCACCCCAACAAGGCTAGCATTAATCCAAAAAAACACAAAATAATAAATGCTGGAGAGGTTGTGGAGAGACTGAAACACTTATACACTGCTGGTGGGAATGTAAAATGGTACAGCCACTTTGGAAATCCATTTGTCACATCCTTAAAAAGCTAGAAATAGAAGTACCATAAAATCCAGCTATCCCACTCCTTGGAATATATCCTAGAGAAACAAGAGCCATCACAGGAATAGATATATGCACACCCATGTTCATTGCAGCACTGTTCACAATAGCCAAAAGATGGGAACAACCTAGGTGCCCATCAACAGATGAATGGATAAACAAATTATGGTATATCCATACAATGGAATACTACGCAACGATAAAGAACAGCGATGAAGCCGTGAAACATCTTATGACATGGAGGAATCTGGAGGTCATTATGCTGAGTGAATTTAGTCAGTCACAGAAGGACAAATATTGTATAAGACCACTATT
>NW_004444075.1:1020136-1046169 GCF_000243295.1 Trichechus manatus latirostris
TTTTTTTTTTTTTTTTTTTTTGTTAAATTTATCTATTAGCTGGTGTATACTAGGATGAAGCAATACAAGGATGGATTAATAATAGTAATTTCCCTGATCGAGGCCATATGTATTAAAAAGAACAAGTATATTATGCAGAGGGAATAGCATGAAGAATTATTGGAGATAGTGAGAAGCCCAAGTGAGACTGCAGATTGATGGAAGAAAAGGGAGAAGGCATAAAAAGCAGCATATGTCAAGGTAGAGATATTCGTTCCTCCAAGGTTTCCTTCATATCTTTGATGCTTAGCACTGAGCAGGCGTATTGTAGAGCCAGTAAATATTTGTGGAGCTAATTAATTAACAGCATGTTTCTAGGACAGCACGGTGATTGACCTGGATAAAGGTTTCATTTTGAAGACTAAAGAAAAAATAAGTAGCATTATCTAAATGGGTCAGAGTATAGAGGTGCCTCCATGCTGAGAAAAGTTTATACTTGCTGCAGTACTACGCCTGCTTTTGATCAGAGGGGTGATGAAGTGAGTGTGGCGATCTATGAAGATGAATGTGGCACTCATGTGTAGACCTGATTGTATTATAGCTAATAATACAGGAATGGGCAATATCCAAACCAGGGAAATATGAGAGGCCAGTGCTGGAGAAGCTATATGAGTATCTGAGTTTATGTATGTGACTAGGGATGGGATTGCGGGGCATGGCCAGGATTGAGTTCCTTGAACTGAGTGTGGTTATTGAGAAATGAAGGACAGAGGTTTTACACGAGCAAGAAGGTAAAGTTAATGCAGGAGAGTCAGTGGGAAACAAAGGTTGGAGAATCTAACTCAATTATAATGGATGCCATGTGTCTGGCTCTCTTTAGTGGACCTGGTGTGTGTGTGGGCCTAAGTGTGTGTGTTATACAGCTTGAAGCATACATGATCCAGTGTGTGCTTATGTGTGTGTGTACATGTTTGTGTATTACACAGTTTGTAGCATACATGAGCTGGTTTGGGCCACAGAATATCTTAAGAAAACAACTCCTTTCACTTAATAGTCTGGGAAAAGTTAGGATTCAGAGAGAAGGCCTATCAAACCATTGAAGGAACAAAGGCTCACAGCGATGAAGAAGTTGGCCAGGATAGTGAGAATTGCTCTCCATCAATACAAGGATAAACTGCAGCTTCTTTAAAGACAGGATTGGCCTTGTTGACTCACTCACTGGTTCTAATCAAAGTCCTCAGACATTGGTATTGACAAGTAGGAAACTGCTTGGAGATATAAATATGACAGGGCTACTGTGGACCCTTATATCAGCTCTGGTTTAATCTTCACATCTTTTGCCGACCAAACATCAGCATTAAAAAAGTCAATTGGCTAAGTACTGCTGATTTTTTTTTTTTTTAAAGTGAGCTGCTGATCCCAAACAGAGTTTCTCTGATTCTACCAAGCTCATAAACATATGGTATGCTGAGTTAGCACCATGTTGCTACCCTCATAGCTCACTCTACTAGGCGTCATGTCTCACTGGACACTACTCTGCTGCATCCATCAAACTTACACAGTGACTGCCTCTCGGCTTTGCCCTGCATTTTAGCTTAGGTCCTAATCCAGAAATAAATAAGGCCACGGTCAGCAGCTGACTCTAAATGGAATAAATATTGCTGCTAGTTCCCCACTGAACTGGTACCCTCATTGACCAGAAAACTTTTATAGCCACTTGACTTCTGAGATGTAAAGTTGTTGTGAAGAATCCATTATATACAAGGACACCAATTAGGCTCCATTTAATAAAGGCTAGGCTTTAACCCACCATTTTTTCTGTTACATCCTTCTTACAACAGTAGATATAACAGAATAATGGCTACTGTTTTGGGGAAGAAATCCCAGCTATCTTTGTTTTTCTGATAGGTTGTTTTTATTAATTCTTCCTTGTGGTTGGAGAGCTAAACAGAGTCTGGAGGGGTTCACACTTCCCTGGCCTGAGAAGTGGCTGGAGGGTCCATGCATTGTAGTCACATGTGGTTGCTACCATAGTCTTCTCACAAATCACCCATTCCTCATCATGGGAGCAGTCTGAAACTAATTGTGTGATTTTAGTAGGTGTCAGAGATTGAATTGTGTCCCCCAAAAATATGTGTATCAATTTGGCTAGGCCACGACTGTATTATGTGATTGTTTAACATTTTGTCATCTGATGTGATTTTCCTATGTGTTGTAAATCCTATCTCTGTGATGTTGATAAAATGGGATTATTGGCAGTTACATTAATGAGGCAGGACTCAATCCACAAGATTAGATTGTGTTTTAAATCAATCTCTTTTGAGATATAAAAGAGAAGTGAGCGGAAAGACGGGGGGACCGCATACCATGAAGAAACAAGAGCCAGGAGAATAGTGTGTCCTTTGGACCTAGGGTCCCTGTACTGAGAAGCTCCTTGACCAGGGGAAGTTTGATGACAAGACCTTCCTCCAGAGCTGACAGAGAGCGAAAGCCTTCCCCTGGAGCTGACGCCCTGAATTTGGACTTGTAACCTACTAGATAGTGAAAGAACAAATTTCTCTTTGTTAAAGCCATCACTTGTGGTACTTCTGTTATAGCAGCACTAGATGACCAAGATACTAGGGAAGAAAGTAGAGTAGGGCCCAGCCATAACAACAATCTAAGCAAAAAGAATTTCCATGTGGACCTGTTTAGTGAGTAAAAATCCTCAGAAAAGGGCTATTCTTTTGCTGGTTATTCTGCTTTGTGCATGTTTTCACAGAGATATAATGGAAAATGGATAGCTTAAGAGAGATCTCAGGTATTCAAGGTTTCTTGGTCCAATGTTATCTTCAGGAATCTTGCTGACATTTCTTTAGTGTCTCAGTTTCAAAATAATTGATTTTTCTCTCAATAACTCACTCTCTGTTTTATGTCCCCGTCACAGTAATGGATTTTGTACCTTATTCCTGATATTGCCCTCTACTAATGTTGGCGGCTTATGTCCTTATTCCCATGATGGCTGACCAGTTAGCCAAGTGACTGCTCCTTCCCTCCTTGTATAACACTCTTGATTGCAGATTTAAGAGTACATGTGACCAACGTATGCATTTTTTACAGTCATCTCCTAGTCTAGGACGTGCCCATTTTCAAGTCTCAGATAACCAAGCCCTTTAGGCTTCTATGTAATCCTTTCTGGACCCCCTCTACTGAACTTCTTCTGTCTTCCCTGTCTCTAGGGTACCGATAATATGCCCCAAGAGGAATTTTAACTCTGTACCACAATTCTGTGGAAAAATCATAGGAGAAGTGTCAGGTCTGTGGCATCAGAGAGACCTGAATTTCTGGTCCAGTTATAGTATTTTAATATTGAATGTTATTTAACTTCTCTTACCTGTAGTCTCCTCATCTCTAAAAACTGGGTCAATAATATTAACCTTTTGTCATGGTTTTTGAGGGTTAAATGAGCGAGTGCTTATATATGCCAGGCGAATATAAATACCAGCCCTCTCTCTATCTCTGGGGTGAAGTCACCCCTCTCTTTCTGCCTCCCTCCCTTTTTCTCTGCCATCTTTCCTTCCTTTCTTCAAATAAAATTTATTGAGTGCCAGACCCTGTACTATGTAGTGAGGACACAGCTTTCAAATGACTCACAGCCTCGTATTGAAGACAGAGGTGGAAATCAATAACTTCAGTCTACTCTGTAGATGCTGTAATAGAGATGCACATGCAGTGCTAGGCGGGTGAGAAGGAGGTAGTGGCCAGTGGGGCACAAAGGTCTCTCACCACTAGCTAGACTGGATCTGCTCTCCAAAAAGATAAATAATAGAATGGGTTTGCTTTAGGTTTGCTGCTGAGTATATTTTCAATAATATTTTATTATGTATGAATAAACCAAAAACCAAACCCGTTGCCATTGAGTCGATTCTGACTCATAGCAACCCTATAGGACAGAGCTGAAACTGCCCAATAGGGTTTCCAAGGAGCAGCTGGTGGATTCAAACTGCAGACCTTTTGGTTGGCAGCCATAGCTCTTAACCACTGTGCCACCAGGGCTCTATTATGCATGAATGGTACATTAGTATTACATAAGAAATTCTGCTAATCCCCTCACTCCCAGCAAACATCTTCAAAGTTCATATCTCTAAGCATTTAACCGCTTCAATGTTTTTTCTACTGTTCTTCATGTAACCCTTTACTATATAGTTGTTGGTCTAGGACAATGGACATGTTTCACTACTCTAGGCTAGTAAAGGTCTTTCTACTGGCTGCAAATGTTACTTTTTTTCAACCAGTGGAATCCTATAACCCGAAGTATCTGAAAAAGAAGAACAATATATAGATGTGAATATCAAATTATCCTTTTAAATACCCTTATCTTCAGACCTTTTTAGAGACATTAATAAGAGCAGATGATTCATCCTTTATCTTCCTTTACATAAAAAAAGGCAGCATGCAATACTATTTGATCATTGATCAAAATACAAAGTTTCTTCCACATGGACAATAAGAAGAGAGTGAAAGATTTATCTCATGCACAAAGCTCATCTGGAAAATTGAAAGGAGCCCCCTCCCCTTTTCTCCTCAGTAGCAAAGTTCATTGCCAGTTTTAGCTGGAGAGTTGCTTCATTTTTTAAATTTAATAGCTTTAAAGACACGGTGGTGGTGATTAAGGTATATTCAGAATGGAGGGCATTAAGTTTGTTATTGTGGTTTGGATTGTAAGCTCCTCACCGAATCCTAATATGAGTGATGTCAGGACATTCAGCTTACTTAACTTTCCCCAGCCTTTCCACCTGGAAGAGATAGGCTTCCTTAGCTCTTCTCCCTCATGACTCAGAGGTGCTGTCACCTCATCTTCTCAAGTAAGAAGCAGAGGATGATATAATCTGCGGATGTGATCGGTGTATTGATATCTTTAGAAGAGAAGCTTTTTTTAATCTTTTAGGGTAAAGACCTTCCTTTGAGGGAGAGATTGTTATTATTATGTTTTATTAATAGCAAACTTCACACTTAAGATTATAGGAAGATGAAAAGCAAGGTTGATTCATTAGGGAAGCCAGCAAGAATTGACTGTGATTTTGCTAAATTGTAATGATTTAACCATGCACTGTCACAGAAATCACAGCATTGGGATTGCACTGCAGCATACATGGTGAGGCAGGCAGGGCAACAGTTATCATTCCAATTTGTAGACAAAACAACTGAATCTCCCCAGAGATGTGATTTTCCCAATGTCACACGGGTAGCATGTCCCATAACTAGACCTGAATACTGCTGCTGTTGTTAGTTGCCGTGGAGTTAGCCTCCTACTCATGGTGACCCCAAGTACGATGGAAAGAAATGCTGCCTGGTATTGTGCCATCCCCATGATCTGTTGCAGATTGGACCCTTGTGATCCATAGGATCTTAACTGACTGATTTAGACTGGAAGTAGATCTCCAGGTCTTTCTTCCTAGTCCATCTTAGTCTGGAAGCTCCACTGAAACCTGTTTAGCATCATAACAACACGCAAGCATCCACCTATAGATGTGTGGTCACTGTGTATGAAGTGCACTGGCCAGGAATCGCAACCAGGTCTCCTGCGTGGAAGGCGAGAATTCTATCCTGAACCACCAATGTCCTCATACCTCAGACTACCTCTTCTTATTCAAATGTATTGTGTTTCTACTAATCCCTATTACTCTCTCAGCTAAAATTGTCCAAGTCTGCACACCCATATATTTGTTTTAATATGGTTGCATTTTTTCAACTATCTTTTCAAACAAACCAGCAAATAATCTAAGTTCAACTGTAGTTCTTTCTCCCAAGATTTTAAGTAGATAAACTACCTAAAATTTAGTTCATATGTTTAGAAACAAGTAAAATTAACCAAGGAAAAAATTATATATATATATATGTATGTACATATATATAAACATACATATATATAAATTTGGGGAAATATATATAAACTACTAAGAAAGTGCTTTAACTGAGTATTATCTTTGCACTAAGTGGTACTCTAAGTGCCTGAAATAGCTCCATTACAGAAAAAGCACCTACTGAAAGATTGCTTTATGGCAAGATGCAGGGGAGAGTACCATAAACCCTTCTTGGTTCTTATGCCTAGAGGGAGAGAAGGGCAGTCAGTTCCTCCATTTAAATAATGTAGGAAGAGGAGCAAGAAGGAAAGCAAAGGGTGGCAGGCTGCCATAATGATAACTATGTTTTAAATTTGTATTTAAAAAAAATTAATAGCAAGGTTGTATGAATCAAATAATTTGGTTTTATGCATTTCCCTAAACAAAACTGGGAACTAATCAGAAATGAAAAGATTAGGGACAAAGAAGCCCACTAAGTTGTAGGAGGCTCCTATTAGGAACTACTTCCTAGGAAATAAATGATCCAGAATGACCTACAGTGTCTGCTGTACCATATTATATTGAGTACATACCCTCAGACTTAGTGTGGTCAGGTGCACCTGGGGAGATTGTTAACATTTCAATTTACAGACCCTCCTCCACAGCAGAAGGTGTTTGGGTGGCACAAATGGCTTGTGATAGGCTGCTAACCAAAAGGTTGATGGTTTTAACCCAGCCAGCCGTGGAAGAAAGGCCTGATGATCTGCTTCTGTAAAAATTACAGCCAAGAAAACCCTATAGAGCTCAGTTCTACTCTGACACACTTGGGGTCACCATGAGTTGGAATCAATTCAACAGCAACAGGAACAGATTTTGTTGTTGTTTTGCTTCTCCCCAGTGGTTCTGATTGACTTGGTGGCATCCAGGTATCTGTATTTAGGTCTGTGTTTTAATACTCATTGATTCTGATAGTGGTGGTCTGAAGACCATACTTTAAGAATTTCTGATGTGACTGGTGGCCATTCTTTAAAAATATTGGTGTTCCTTTGCTTTCTTACTAAGGAAATGAAAATAGATATCTCCAATTAAAAACGTCGTAATTTGTGTTTAATAGTGGATTAATATTGTATTACATGTCCATCATTTTTTTAAGACAGAGTGAAAATAATGTACTGAATGAAAGGATTTACCACGCTTAATCTTTGCTTTATTAAGAGAAAATTGATTTCTTCTATGTCCATAGTCTTGCCAAATTAATGGGAGTTCTATAGCTATTCACTCAATCTACATTTAACTGGTTAGTCTTCCAACTGTTTCTCTTGAATGGATTCATCAGTTTTCGCCCTATCTTGTTTTTGCAATGAAAATGTGTAGTGATACTAATGCTCTCTTCAGGATAGGGTGTGGGCCAGTGTGGGGAAGAGCCTGAACTGCATTATTGCCATGGTGGATAGACTGATTGAAGGAGATGTTGGCAGTGAAGGCAGCGGCGGCCACAGCAAAGACGGAGAAAAGGACCCTTTGCCAGCAGACTCCATCACATGTCACCCAAGGGGTAAGGAATCATTTTTTCCCAATTATTGACTGAGTAAATAAAATAAAATGTCATGAGAAAACGAGATAGAAAAAGAAGCATCAATAGTGCCTTTGATGACAGTGCTGATAGCATGCTTTTCCACTGCTCTGGCTTGGATAATGGAAGGCTATTTATCAAATTGCATCACAGTTATATTTTCAGAACTGCTTGCAATGCTTTTTTTTTTTTCTTTTGTTACATAAAAGCCGTGTTTTCTTTTAAAGAGTCTAACATACTTTAATCTGCTTTTATGCGTTCTCAACAAATTTTGTTAGGAAGAAAAACAAGCATCAGCCCTCAACCTTTGGAAACTTGGAGGATATCAGGACACAATATCTCAAAATACTCCTTGAACATAATATGATAGAATGCGTTTTGCTTTATTCTGAGGAATATTTTTGTGAATTATCTCAAAAACATTTAAGAAAGTTTGACTCTGAGGAATATGCTTTTGCATTATTCTGATAACTTTACCTGTTGTCATCGAGTTGATTCCGATTCATAGTAAGCCTGTAAGACAGAGTAGAACTGCCCCATAGGGTTTCCAAGAAGTGACTGGTGGGTTCGAACGGCCAGCCTTTTGGTTAGTAGCCAAGCTCTTAACTACTAGTAAGGCAAATATGCATACCTATGTGTGTGTGTATATATATACATATATGTGTGTATATACCCAAAACCAAAACCCATTGCTGTCAAGTCGATTCTGACTCAGAGTGACCCTATAGAACAGAGTAGAACTATCCCTTGTATGTGTGTTTATATATGCGTGTGCGTGTGTGTGTATACATACACATGTGAGTATATACGTATGTGCCTATAGATAGATACAAATCAATACTTTCAAATATATGGCTTCTAAAAATGTTGACCAGCAAATATGATATGCAAATAAAATTTTAATTATGCTACGTCCTTATAAATGCCAAATTAGAATGGCTTTTTTGTTATAATTTTCTCGTTAATTTGATTACTATTGACAACAAAGACCAAGACAACTATCTGCATTTCTTTATGGGCATAGGAACTTCTGTTCGAGTTGTCCCAGTCCGTTTGCTAGGGATCTTAAGTGTTAGCAGAGGGTAAACAGTTTTCTCCTATCCTCATCTGAAATTTGTTTTTTCTTTTACTTAGGAAAATGAGTCATAAGAAAATACGGACTCTTATAAATTTAAATTTTCCTGATTTTTTCGTTACTCACATTTTCATCAGGAGTTTTAATTACGTGAAACATTGATCGTTCATCACTTGAATAACAGAACCCTTTCTAAATCATATTTGTAAACTATGGCTTTGCAAAATTTTCTTATTGTAAATGGCCCCTCTTCCTCTATAGTGTATTTGTGATTTACTGGTAAATTTACACCAGTGTCTGTTATGTTCACACCTCCTTGGTTCAAGTGTGTTTGGGGATTTTATTTTTCTAATATCAATTTATTAATTAATAAATCTAGTCCAGTTACATAAATGCACACGAATCAAAATGAAAGTTTGTCATAGCTATGTCATAAAGAAATAGAATACTTCAGTTTTCTTTAATTGAACATTTATTGATGATCAGGAGTGAGCCACACACACACTGTGCTGGGCTCTAGAAATTGAGGGAAGTAAGCAGAGTCTGTTTTTAGCTTAAATAAGGAATGCTGGATTTTACTGCATTTTTTTTTTATTTGTTTGTTTTCATGTCCCCAAACTTCCTGATGAAGAGAATAAAGCTCCAAATATATGTAAGAATTACACATTTTATTCATATCTTGTATTTTATCAGAAGATTGTATCTGCAGGGTCAAAAATAAATTTTAAAAAGTAAAAATAGTTGGCATATAATTTTGATAGATAAACCATCTGTAAGAATTGATTCATCACTTTTATTTGAATGTGAGACATTATTTGGATATAGCCTAAAACCAGCTAGAAGTTGCTGCAATTGTAGAATTGACAACTTGAGCAGCTTTATAGATGGTTATAGTCACTTGACAACATGTAGACCTCTCACTAATTTTCTTATTTTTATGGTTTGATTTATTTTATTATCCGTGTTCATTTCATTCATTCTTTTTTTGTGTTAAAGGAATTTCAGCGGGTAAGACATTATTTGTGTACAATGAACTATTATTTTGGTCTGAAAATTATTTAATGTAGTAAATGTCAAGTAATTTCAAAATTAAAGCTTTGTTAACATTTTACATATTAGACAATTGTGTATTAAGTGAATATTCTGAAGAGGATAATTGTTACATAAAAAAGATGCTTAACATACACAAATAGATGTTTTACAAATTAATCTATGCTCCGGTGTATTTAACATATGCTATGGACGTTATTGCGTATTTGAAGGGGGATGAATTAGCTTGACCTATTACTTTTATTATAGAATTCCTCTTAAATTTGGGAAAAAAATTTCAGTTTCTACCATGAATTTTTTCACATAAAGCAATACAGTAAAGAAATAATAATAGCTTTTTAACCTGGTATAAAAGCAAACAAATAATCTAAAATCGTGCATCTACCTAACTATACCCAAACTATTTCTGATAAAGAGGTTTAAGATACGCATTCATTAATGATATGTCATCCAATTTACTTGTATTTTTAATTTTATTAGAAAAATGATAATTCAAAAGATGTGTGAAAGAAAATAAAAGTACATATGACTTTTATTATGTCAACCAGACATAACCATTTTGAACATTTCCTGTGTGTGAACACAAACAAACACATTCACATTTATTTTAACCAAACCGGAGTCCACATTATAAATATAGATGTGTGTTTTGATATCCCGCTTTTCCATGTAACGTTACGTTATGAATATTTCCTCACATGCATTCTCTGAAAATGAGATTACAAAAACTGTAAATTAATCCATCAAAAGAGAAACCACTGCTTAAGGTATTTAATTATTCTAAATAATGCTGCATTTAACACATAAGCATTTGTAAATATATAAATCTTTAACTACAGCTCACATATTTTCCCCTAAATTAGATTGCTATAGGTAGGATTACTAGGTCTAAAGTTGGAGTATTTTTTTTTAAAGTTTAATTTTGAAATGTTAGACTCACCAAAGCATTGCAAAAGTAGAACAGAAGCTGCTTATAGGTTCCTCATCCAGCTTTCCCTGATGTTAACATTTTAAATAACTGTAGAACACTTACCATGACTAAGAAAGTAACTTTGGTACTACACTATTGACTAAACTACAGATTTTGTTTGCATATCCCAGTATTTCCATTAATGTCTCTTTTTTTTTCTATTTGAGGATTTAATCCAGGGTCCTATATTGCATTTACTCGGCATATCTCCTTAGCAACTCTAGTCTGTGACAGTTCCTTAGTCATTTCTTATTTTTTCTTGACCTTGACACTGTGAAGAGTACTCGTTAGGTATTTTGTAGAAAGTCATTCAGTTTTTGTTTTTCTGATGTTTTCTCATTATTAGAAAGAGCTTACAGATATTTGGAGCCCTGGTGGCAAAATGGTTAAGAGCTTGGCTGCTAACCAAAAAGTCAGCAGCTGGAATTCACCAGCTGCTCCTTGGAAACCGTATGGGGCAATTCTACTCTATCCTATAGGGGCGCGATGAGTCGGAATCGACTCACCGACAATGGGTTTGGTATTTGTTTTTTTTATTTGTTTATTTGGAAAGAATATCATACAGATGAATTTTCCTTCCCATCACATAACATCAGGCACTATATGATATCAACATGACTTATTACTGGTAATGTTAACCTTGATCACTTTGTAGTGATCCACTAGATTTCACCACTGTAAAGTTACTGCTTTTCCCTTTCCATACTTCATTTTTTAAGAGTCACTGAGCCCAGCTCATACTTAAAAGAATGGGAATTACACTCCATCTCTTGGAGGGAGGGGTATCAAGGAATCTGTGGACATATGTTAAAACCACCACAGTAAATAATAAATATTTGAGGAGAGGTATTTTAGAGCTATACAAATATACTGTTTCTCCTTAAATTTTCACTCACCAACTGTAGCATCACATGACTAATTGTAGCCTGGAACAGTCATCCCCATAGTTGTCTAATGGTGATTTTCTATCTCCCACATCCCTTCTTCATTTATTAATTGGAATTATTTTGTAAGGAGAGTTGTTCCTTCTCTCACATTTTATTTATCTATATAATTATTTGTTTATATTTGTGTGGACTCATAGATACTTATGTTATTCTTTAGTTTATAATCCAATACTGTATTTATTTTGTTGCTCAAATTTTTTCCAGCTTTGGCCATTGGAGCACTTTCAAGTTGGCTTCTGTGTCCTAAAGTTCCCCCTACACCCCAGCCCACCCTCCTCTTTTTTAGCACTTCCTTACTTCCTGACACAACAAGGCACTTCAGGCTCATCTTGTATATTTTCTGCCCCAGCCCTAGATCAGCCACTTTCCAAGGATCCCTGGTTCCTTTTTTTGGAGAATAGCATTTAGAAACCAGTATCTGCGTAGGCAGGAACATTTTGGTGGCTCTTTTAAATAATAGGTGTTCTCACTAATAGTATACACTCTTCTAACTACAGTCTTCCCAGCCTCTAATATTTTCATTAATTTTATGACAGGTTGGATAAAAAAAATCGTATTATAATTAGGGGTTATTGATGAAGTTGGACATTGAATAGCCTTTTATTATATTTCAAAAAATATTTTTATAATGAAAGCATTTCGTCAGTAGACCCAAATTTATTCCCAGCCCATAGCTGGGGTGGAAAAGCAATTTAACTCTTTTATTTAAAAAAAATAATTTATTAATTGAATTGATTAATTAATTGGCATAATCTAGAGTTTATTGCAATGTATAATGTGGTAAATACTACTCAAAAAAACCAAAAACATTGCTATCGACTTGATTCCGACTCATAGTGACCCTACGGAACAGAGTAGAACTACCCATAGGGTTTCCAAGGAGCACCTGGTGGATTTGAACTGCTGACCTTTTGGTTAGCAGCTAAGCTCTTAATAGGTATTAGTATTTTCACAAGATCATTAGTGATTCTTTTCTTCATGTTGTATCACTTGTGGGTTTATTTGTTTTATTTTTTTCATCTTCCTTTATGTTAATTTCTGCAAAATTTTTAATCAATTTCTGGAATGTTCATTCTATTTTATATGGTTTTGATTATTATATGTTGTGACACATTTTAAAATCTCGTAGGGTAAGATACCCCTAGGAGAGTCACTTTCTCTTTCCTCATCACCATCTTTTATTTTCATATTTTAGCTATAATATATGTTGTTGTTGTTATTTAATGTGGTTAAATAATGGTCTTCTGGATTGTTGCTAATTTATCCATTTGTTAATGTTCCCCTATAATCTATATACATCACTCTTTTCTAATTTCAAATTTTTCTTTTTAAAGTATATTAATTAATTATCAATTATACTTTTAATCTGTAGTTTTGAATGTTTTTTTTTTGTTGGTTGGTTTGTTTAGGTCTAGGGTCTTACTACATATATATATTATTTCATCAATTTGTCTATGGGATTAATACAAATAGTGCTGAAAGAAGTGAGATTTTTCTTTATTCTTCTGAACAGAAATAATGAAATAAATGTTCCAAACTTATATGGCTTATAAATATTTATATTTTCTTAATGAACAAAGATTGTCATTTGATTTTCAGTACAGTTAAATGCATTTGTGAAGCATCTACTGTATGCATAACACACCTGCCTTCAATGTCCTAGTAAATTAGAGATTTAAGAAAAAAATCATTCAATATTAAAATCTTAGATTTTGACATGACCCTCCCAAATTATTTTAAGAAGCTTGCCTAGAATAATTCTGCCAAATTTCACCTAGCCTGTGATAAACATCTCCAGTGACAGAAAACACTTTTATTTTCTAGAGCCACATACTCTGGATGTTGATTCAAATCTGTTTCCTTTAATTTCACCCACTTGCTGAGATCTAATCGTCTGCAACAAAAAGAACAAGTTTACATTCTTTTTTCCACATTATAGGCTAGCTTTTATCTGAAAACAACCATCATGTCATTTTTGAATTGTTACTTTGTGGGTCACTTTTTTCAAATAGCTCCAATCACTTCCAATAATTGCTTTTCTTTGAACCATTTTTAGTTTGTCTAGTTGTGGTTCCCAGAAATAAGCTCAGTGATCCCAACGTAGTGCCATAACTGCAAAGTGACACACAAGGACCACTTCTCTACTTTTAGATCATATTTTTCCATTCATAACATCTAAGCCCACTTAGTTACTTTGATAGCCATATTTTACTACTAACTCCATTGATAGCCATAGCCTTGCTAAATTTGACTGGCCCTACAGACTCCTCAAGATTCAAGAAACATTTAAGCACCACTGTGTGCTAGATGGAACCCTGGTGGACCAGTGGTTAAGAGTTTGGCTGCTAACCAAAAGGTCAACAGTTCAAATCTACCAGCTGATCCTTGGAAACCCTATGGGGCAGTTCTGCTCCGTCCAATAGGGTTGCTATGAGTCGGAATTGACTCCAGGGCAACAGGTGTTTTCAGATGTGCCAGACGAGTCCCTAGGTGGCACAAACGGTTTGCTTTTGGCCACCAACCAAAAGACTAGTGATTCCGACCCACCCAGCAGCACCACGGGAGAAAGGCCTGGCGATTTGCTTCCATAAAGATTACAACAATGGAGTTCAGTTCTACTTTGTAACATGGGGTTGCCATGAATCAATCCCGACTATACTGCAATGGGATTTTGTATGTGTTAGACATTGTGAAATCTTAGGGGCATGAGGATGACTAAGACACAATCTATCTCAATTCTATTGGAAGAGATGGATGTTTACCACATGATTGCAGTGTAATACACTTTTGAGTTAACTCTGATAGTAACCTGTTTCTTTCATTCATCATAACTACTTTCCTACTCAGGTTTATTACACTCACATTTTATAGACATTTCTGGCCCATTCATAGAAGTAATCAATAAAAAAGATGGGAAAACAGAACTAAATATAGATCTTTGAGCACATCACTAAAAAGAACTGTGTGCCTTGAAATACATTCGTTAATCATTACCCTTTGGGGATGTGTGTCTATCCAGCTATATATTCACCCATTCATGTTATTGCGTGGTCTGTATTTCTCTGTCTTTTACAAGAGTATCAAGACATGCCCTATGTCATTGAATATATTTTCCTGATCTACAAGCTATGTTGTTGTTAGTTGCCTTCTAGTCAGCTCTGACTCATGGCAACCCCACATACAACAGAACAAAATGTTTACTGTTCCTATACCATCTTTGTGATCATTGGTATGCCTGAGTCCATTGTTGTGGCCTCCTTTATGTATTTCGAGTACTTTCCAACCTAGGAGGCTTATCTTCCAGCAGTATATTGGACAATATTTTGTTGTGATCCATAGGGTTTTCATTGGCTAATTTTCAGAAATAGGTCTCCAGGTCTTTCTTCCTAGTCTGTCTTAGTCTGGAAGCTATGCTGAAACCTATCCACCATGGGTGACCCTGCTAGTATTTGAAATAGTGGTGGCATAGCTTCCAACATCATAGCAACATACAAGCCACCACAGTATGACAAACTCATAGATGGGTGATGGCACCAATATATAAACCCTGTCAAAAATCTGAATTTCTGTGACAAAGTTATTCATAATGAGCCCATGCTGGCTTCACCTTAGCACTGCTTTATCTTATGAAGGTGTTAAAAATCAATGCAGATCATAGAATTAGTTCCCTTATCACTGGTTAGAATTTATTGTTTCTAGTTCGTTGGTACTCATGTTTTTTCCTCTTTCATAATACCCTTTTTAACTTACAAGGCCAGTTTCACATTTACTTCTAGGATCTGAGAATTCACTATCTTTTCTAAATCTTTTACCTTATCTCTGGTAGCCTTCAGTTCACATAACTCTCTTATCATTACCAGGGATTTGCCTACAATTTATAACCAGTTATCAACAGCCTGCTAACGCCAAAGATTAGGCATCAGAAAAATTCACTCCGATTTCCAAAAAGAAACAAATCCAGGGTTTTTACAAGTCACTCCTTCTTTCCCATCTTTTATTTTTAGTTACCAAGGCTATCTGCCTAATACACTTGAAATAATTAAGGACCTAATTAATTAATTAATGCAATTAATTATATGGGAGCGCTGTACTTTCTGCACAATTTTTTTATAAACTTAAAACTGCTTTAAAAAATAAAATCTACTAAAAAAAATAGTTAGCAAGACTGAAAAGGTATCAACTGATTCCAGGTTTATGGAAATAGCTTTAAATAGATTTCAAGTGTATGGGGCAGAGGAGGATAAAAACCACTATGACCGGTCAAGAGGGATACCATGAAGGAAAGGAAAAAGCATTTTTACTGCTCATTGAACGCATGGTCTCACATTTTTATTTTTCATCGAGTTCAAGTTATGTCACCGGTCCTGCCACAGATTGTCTCCTTTGCATGTTCCCACCACAAGCTATTAAAACCTTTCCCAGCATTATCACAAAGGGAGTGGCAAGTGTCAAGGTCCATAGGCATCATGAAAGATAACATGAATGAGTCAAAACAGATAGATGGAAACTGGGGCAAATGTGGAAAGATATGTTCCATTGAAAGGGACTACCATTCCAGCTCCAACCAATTATTCCATGGAGGAATGTGGACCTAAAGTTACCGTTTCTGCTGATTTTTTTTTCAGATAAATCTAATTTTTTTATATGAAACATTTAAGTTTTTCAAAGGTCAATAATTGATTCACAAACTTGTTAAAACACTAGAAGGCCAAATAAAATACATTGGCAGGCCAAACAAGGCTAGTCCATGGGCCACCATTTTGAAACCTCTGACTCCTCTGTAAAGGCTGCTTTAAATGTCATCCTCCCTACTAGACTTGGATCTGTGAAAAAATATACCAGGTTTTTGTGATTTGTTCTTGAATCTCCAGAGCCTAACATAATTCTTAGCAAATAGTAAAGAGAAACTAA
This sequence comes from Trichechus manatus latirostris, assembly GCF_000243295.1. Classification (NCBI taxonomy): domain Eukaryota; kingdom Metazoa; phylum Chordata; class Mammalia; order Sirenia; family Trichechidae; genus Trichechus; species Trichechus manatus. The sequence goes on from NW_004444075.1 coordinate 1,036,464, forward strand.
CTGCCATCGAGTCAACACTGACTCATGGAGGTCCCAAATATTAAGGAATAAAGACCTAATCACCTTGATCTACAGCTGATACCCTACAAGAAACATGTAGGCAGTTTTCTTGATATTCTTCACCAAATTTCTTCAATACATGTGCACATTCACACTGTAGGGAGTTCAAGGGCGTTAGGGGCTGGTCAAGGAAAAAGATATGACCATGAGATAGCGGTGTTGCACAACCAGCTATGTATTAGGGCTAATGCATTGACAGCCACATGGGGTGGGGGGTCCCCACAGCAGGGAATCCTCCAGAATCAGTGGCACAGGAAGAAGGGGAAGAAGGCCTGGAAACTCCAGTGGAAAAGAAGGAAGGGGGAAGTTTACATGTTCTTAAACGACATCCTTTTGCAGCAAGGTAATAAGTCTCTGGGTAGGAGAATCCCAAAAGATAGACACAGCTGGGGATCCTTATAGCTACAGGGTTTTATCTGATATATGGCTAATTGATGCTAGGTGCAGTTTTGCTGGGTATATAAAGCAGGCAGGTACTAAACAGCTAAAAATATGCTTTATTTTTGGCTTTTTAGGGGACTTCTATAAATACGTAAACAACCTGGGTCCAATTCACAGTGACCATCTTTGGCTCATTTATGTAACATCCAAACACATGCACAAAGATACCAATGTTCTCAGCACATAAACTCAACATTAGACAATTATTTCAGTGGTTTTACAATATATAACAAGTCTAGGTTTTTTGTTTTTGTTCATACTTGTTTTTTGTAAAATAGAAAGACATAAGCACAAAGCATCAGTTTTCATTTTAAAGGCTTAAATATTGATATTCCTGAAGGTAAGAATTGCTACACACAAATATTTTGAATTTCACTGAGAAAGAAACATCCATGAACCAGGCTTTTGAAAGTAACAGTTTGGCAAGTGAAACAACTTTTAAAGTATATACGCTTACTAGTTAAAAAAAAAAAAAAAAAAAAAAAACTTAATAAATAATCAAAAGATACTATAGATAATTTTATTATAAATTTAGAATTCCAGTAATAATTGCACATTTTGATACTTTTGAATGTCCGGTCTTGTCAGAAAAGTACTGTTGTTTCTCTTAAAAAATTTTGCAGTAAGTATGATGTAACAAAGCAACACTTGACTCAGAGCCAGGATACTTGGCAAGCCACCATTTGCTGCGTACGTGGCTACATGGCTTTTGGCAGGTCACTTAAATTTTCTGGACCACACTTTCTTTGTCAGTAAAATAAAGATCATCAGCAAATGTTTTAAGTTCCCTTCCAGTTATAATGTTTTATGGTATTAAAATTGATGCTACACAATTTAAAGTAATTTTTCTTTTTCCTTTCAGTCATCCAACGTATTTTAATTGAGGACCTACTATGTGCCAGGCACTATTCTAGACACTAGAATTATATCAATAAGCAAAACAGACAAAATTACTTGCCCTCCTGAAATTTATGGTCTAGTAGGGGAGAGACATTTAAAAAATTACATAAGAAATAGATGATAACATAATATGTCAATGGTGACAAATGCTATGTGAGCAGAGAGAGAAGGTTTTTGGGTACTGGTGGAGGGCAAGGATTGCAATTTAGTGGAGTGACCAATGTAGGCTTCAGTGAGAAGTTATATTTGTGCAAAGACAAGAAGGATGTAAGGGAGTGAGCCATGTGGATATCTGGGGAAAGGCTATATTGGACATAGAGAACACCTAGTGCAAAGTCCTTGAGAGAGAAATGTGTTTGCCATGTTGAGAGAATAGCAAGGAAGCTGGTTTGATTTGAATACAGTAAGTGAAGGAAATGCATGTACTAGGGAAAAAGATCTTGTAGGGCCTTTTATTGACTTTGGCATATACTCTGAGAAAATTGGAGAAAAGTTGGAGGGTCTTGCACAGAGGATTAACCTAATTTGACTTACATTTTAACACATTGGCTTTTGTGTTGAAATTAGACTATTGGTGGGAAGGGTAGAACCAGGTATAGACCAGTTAGAAGGCTAATGTAATTATCTAGGTGAGATGTGACAGTGGCTTGGACTAACAAGGTGGAGGGTTTTGCATAGAGGAGTTACCTAATTTGATTTAGATTTTAACACATTGGCTATTGTGTTGAAATTAGACAGGTGGAAAGGGTAGAACCAGGAATATACCAGTGAGATATGATGGTGGCTTGGACTAAGAAGGTGGTAGCGGAGATGATGAAAAGTAGTCAGGTTCTGGATATATTTTGAAAGTAGTGCTAACAGGGTTTTCTCATGGTTTAGCTGGGGGAATGAGAGAAAGGAGGACTCAAGAATGAATCAAAGTTTTTTGACCTGAGCAACTAGTAGGATTGGGGGGCCATATAAGAAGTTGAGGAAGACTCTGGATATATCAGGTTTGGAAATAATTACGGGAGCCCATTTTGAACATGTGAAGTTTGATATGCTTAGTATACATACATTTGCATGGAAACGCCAAATATGCAGTTGGATATAAGAATCTGGATTTCAGGAGAGAGGTTCAGTCTGAAGACATAAATTTGGAAATTACCAGCATATACCTAAAGCCATGAGACTGAATAGTATCAACAAGGGATTGAATGTACAGAGAAAAGAGAAATGGCCTTTAGACTATACCTGGGCACATTTCAGTGTTAGTAGTTAAGAAAGAAGTGGAACCAGGCAGGGAGTTGGATAAGGAATGGTCAGTGCTATAGTAGAAATATCAAGAGAATATGATATCCTGAAACCAGGATTAGAGAGAATTTCCAGGAGAGAGTGCAATATGCCTAGTGCTGATGATAGGTCAAGTAAAATGAGGACTGAGAAGTGACTTTGTTTAGCAGTGTGGAAATCACTGACCACGCTGACAAGAGTAGCTTTACTAGAGGAGTAGGGGTTATAACTAAGTGGAGTAGATTAAGAGGAAAGGGAAGAAAAAGAACTGGAGACAGTATGTACAGACAACTCTGCTGAGGAGTTTCACTGACAGGAAGCAAAGAAATAGAATAAAAGTTGTCAAAGGAAGTGGGTCAAGACAGTTATTTCTTTAAAGGAGGAGAGATAACAGCATGTCTGTGTGCTGATGGGAATGATCTACTAAAAAAAAGAAATATTGGTAATGTAGGGGTGAGGGGGTAGGGAGGATTGCTGGAGTGACACTCTTAAGTAGGTAAGAGGGGATGTGATCTGGTGTACAGGCAAAGGAGCTGCCCTTAGCTAGAGAAGAAACAGTTCATCCTCGAAACAGAAGGAAGAGCGTAAAGAACAAATGTTGGTAGGTGTGTAGATGTGGGGGAAGCACGCAGAAATTATTTTATGATTGTTTCAATTTTCCTTTAACACTAAGAAAACATTGCCATTGAGTCAATTACGACTCATAGCGACCCTACAGGACCAGAGTAGAATTGCCCCTTAGGACTTCCAAGGAGCAGCTGGTGGATTCGAACTGCCAACCTTTTGGTTAGCAGCTGAGCTCTTTACCACTGCACCAGTAGTAGCTAATATTTATTGGTTGCTTCTCCTTTTTTTTTTTTTTTTAACAGTAGTACACGTATTGTTTTATGACATTGGTTAACAACTCCCTGACATGTCAACCCTCTCACTTCTCAACCTTTTTTTTTTTTTTTTCTTGGTGAAAATATACATAACGTTGCCATGAGTCAGAATCAGCTTGGCAGCAACTAACAATAGATAAAGAAGTAGAGGGTAGAAATAATCTGCACGCCATCACACATAGTCTAGTAGCAGAGGCCAGGTTCTGACTCTAATGGTCTGGCTCAAGAGTCTGCTCTCTTAACTGCTATGCTTCACAGTTTCTGTTCCCTCCGGGAAATAGCGTCTCTAATCTTACTCTGTACAAATAATTTTTCACTATCATGCCTGTAACAAAATGTTAAGTTTTATCAGATACAAATTAGTGATATTATGAGATCACTTCATGAAAATCCATCCCATATGTATTTCTTGAAGGTTTACTGTGGAGTGGAGTCTTATGCAGAATTTAAGAATTGCATGTAGTCATAATTACATTTGCAAATTTAGTTAACTTGCTCATAAATATGGTGACCCTCATGCCCACAGAGAAACTGGGATAGGAGGAGGAAAAGCAAGATTCAAATCTCCCATCTGGAGACTCTAGGGCATGTAATTATTGAATAGAACGTCCTGGGAAATGTACTGTTTACGTTATGTTCTGTTTGTTTACTTCCCTGCTTACTCAACACTTACAAGTTGAATCTTCAGAGATGAGGCTCTATTATATTTGTAGAAATCAAAACACTAGTGGACTGTATTCCACTGGCCTTGAATACTACTAGAAAACTACTACACTCACCTTGTTCACCTCAGGGTAGAAATGCATCACCTCTTCCCTTCTCTGGACACCTATACTCTAACCAGACTTCAATCAACTCAGTAAACTCTTCACTCTATACCTCTTCTCAACCTTAGATGTGGGACAAAATTTGAATGGCACGAGCTCTCTGAGGCGGACATATTAGTGATATCAGGTTGCTTAGTGGCCTATTACCTAAGCAGCCTCTTCTTAAATACCCAGCTTATTTGTAGGACAAAGTCCTGAGGTTACAATTTTTTTTTTTTTTTTTTTTTTAAGGTTGAAAGGCAAAATAAGTCCAGTGAATGAATGTGGGATTCTTCTGGGCCAGTATAACTCAAATCCAAAACTTCTGTGCTACAACAAATACAGGGCTTGTTTGATTAATGGATTTAGTTCCTGGAACCTGTCTTAGCAGAATTTACTTAAAGCTTTCAACTATGTGCAACAAAACGAGAAGTTTAACCAGGATATCATCTGATGCATTTCCTTTGCTATTTTTCTAAGAGCAAAACTGGGAAGTTTTATAACACGGTGTTCTCAGGCTGGCAGGGTTTAAACAAACAAGATTCCCTTGACATGAGAAAAGGTTGCCTTTGTTTTTCTCATAGCAATTTGTCTTGAGTTGGGCAGTGTACTCATTTCTAATACCTCTGGAAGGTGCTAAGATTCATCGTTTACCTTGGCTCATAGGTCAGTGGACACCAACGTCATTATACCGTAAGATACATGTTTGTCTTGTGTTTGACTCTCCTCAGAGCCTTTAAGGCCACTTTGTGGTAGAGGGAATGGAAGGTGCAGCATTCACGTGCTACCTTCTTTCCCCAGTTACGAAAACGGTGAGTCCCTTTGCCCTACCCGATACCTATTGTTTCTAGATTGAGTCTTGCTTCTTAGCTTTTGGCTCTCTGCTCATACATATACTCTGCACCATCCTGTTTCTCTCTCCACCCCTACCTCCCCGGCATTTGCTACATCTACTATGGTGACTGCCCAGATGTAGTTTTCCATTGGTTTTGTTTCATGGCTTCTGGCCTGTCTTAGTTCATGTTCTCTAGAGGAACAAAAATAGTGATGTGTGTGTGTGTGTGTATGTGTGTGTGTGTGTGTATAGAGAGAGAGATTTCAAGGAAATGGCTTATACAATGGTAGGGGCTGGCAAGCTGCAAACATGTACATCGTGCAGCAGGCTGGAGACCACTTCTGGCTCAAGGGATTGTGGTCCGGGGCTGGCAAAACCGAAATCTGCAGGTCAGACAACAGGCCGGATACTTTTGTAGGCTTACGTCCCGAGAGCCGTAGGTCAAGCAACAAGAAGAGTGCAGGGTCAAAAGGGAGAGAGAAAGAGCTCTCTAGAACATTTGTTCATATTCTGGAGGCAGACTGCACCCCCAAGGAAACTCCCCTTTCAACTGATTGGTTAATCACATCAGATCACATCACGAAAGGTAATTACATTACACTATGGAATAGCAACCAGTCCAGGTTCTGCCAAACCATTAAGAGTCATAGCCTAGCCAAGTGACATATAAAATTAACCATTATATGGCTCAACATTCACTTCTACTTCAATTTTGCCTTTTCCAACTCCTTGAGTCAGCTTAGCCCTTTCCCTCTTCCTTTCCCATACCCCTTATCTCTCCCTCCAGTTGATGGCCTTGGTTTATGGAACTCAACATTACCAAACCAGGCATCCTTCTCGGATCTATTCCTCCACAGCCTCACGTTATGGATGGCTCAGCACCTGCAGACCATGCAGCCTTCCCTGAACTCCCTCCACATAGCATTTCTTCAAATGTTCAGCAAATGACACAACCATGAAGCAATGTGATCCTTTGGCCAAAGATGAGCTCTCTTGCCTCTAAACCATTAACTCTTCTAAACTTGTTTTGTTATTGTCCTAGCTGTTATAGCACTTTCCCACTCCCTTATATTACAGGCATGACTTTATACCTGTTACCCTTCCTTCTGTATGTTAAGCTCCTTGAGGGTAGGAGATATGAGTTATAGACATTATAGACAAAAACATTTTTAAAGAGAAAATTAAAGCTTTAGCCATTCCTTTGTGAGAGTGGTTTGAAATGTTCATTGGAGCAGAAAGGCCATTTATGATTGTGTGGGCACTTAAGAGAGGAGCTCAGGTGGCACAGTGGTTAAATGCTGGACTGCTAACCAAAAAGTCGGTGGTTTGAACCCACCAGCAGCTCTGTGGGAGAAAGTTGTGGCAGTCTGCCCCTGTAAAGATTTACACCCTTGGAAACTCTATGTGACAGTTTTAGTCTGTCCTGTAGGCTCACTATGAGTTGGAATCCACTTGATGGCAGCCTGCTAGGCCAGTTAACTCATGTGAGAGGTTTCATTGGACTTCATATATCAGAGGCTCTATTTGTCCAATGAATAAGTATACTTTTGAATAAGTATACTTTTCATGATGGCAGCAAAAAGAGGGTTGAAAAAACATGATGTAAGGAACTATTTTTAACAAAAAGTTAGCGTTTATTAAAGTGATATAAATACAGTTTGATTATTCAATTCCTGGACCAGAGATGGGAGGTGGACAGGGATAGGATCAGGAAGGTTTGAAAGAGGACATTCTGAGTAGCCAGGGAAAACATTCTTGGTAACCAAGCCTCAGTGGGTTCTTTTCTTTCCCTAATTACTCATCTTTTGTCTGGAATTAGCCTACTTTCTGTGCCCCACATCCTTGGCTATGTCTAGGTGTTTTGAGGTCTCTTATGATGAGGTGTCTGGCGTCCAGAACCATGTTGGCCACATGTATTATACTTATACAAATAAGCTTAGCTATAAATAATTGTAGAGGAAGCTTTATCATTAATTGACTCCTCCAAGTTATGGTGTTCACATTGTAGAATTGTACCTGAAACACAGGACCTTCACTCAAAGGAGCACACTGGTAGGCATATCTTGGTTGACGTAGGGCATAGACCACTCAAAGACAACAGTGACTCTGTAAGTAGGGGTACCAATATCCCCCACCACTGTCACTCCACTCCTAACCATGCACCCCTTCAGTTCTGTGTTACCTGAGGTTTGAGCATAGTATAACACCCCTGTTTGCTGCAAGTTTGGTCTGTGTTCTCTTTACAACCTTGGGAATTTTATCATCCTTCTTAAAGGCCATTCTAATTGTTTGCCTTTCATTTTATCAACTTAGAGGTGAGTGCTAAGAAATGGCCTCTTTGCATAAAGTTTAACAGACATGCAACCCTTAAGCTTTTCTTTTTTCCGTGTCTGAAAGGTTGTGATAACAAAAATAACAGTGGCTACAAGCTTTTGTGAAGCTAATTATTTTAAATGAGCAAAGACCAAGCACCTGAGAAGAAAATGGCTCAGAAACTGGAATGAAAGCATTATGTTCTGCTACAGTTGGTTGGTATTTGGCTCTTTTATTTTTCTCCTGAGGAACGTAAGAGCCGCCGAGCTCAGAGGACGTGAACTTCCTATACAGGAAATAGATGGTGTGTGGAGGAGGTGAGGGGGACAGCTGGCAGCTGTTCTTTGAATTCTTCAGTGAGCGTCACTTGAATACATTATAGAAGCAAGTTAAGGACTGGGAAACAGGCTCAGCTTGGATGGCTTCCAACACAATTCACAAAGCTCAGGAAAAGCTCAACTAAGCCACACACATTTTATGTTTTCCTGAAGAAACACTCTGCTTTTTGGTCTCAGGGTTAAGAGGTTTCAGAAAGTTTTTATGTATAGACACTAAACCATTCTCTTCACATTTCCCCTAATCACTGAAAAGAGCTCAGAGGATAGAATCAATGGCGTAGGCACTTAAGTGCCTGCTAGGCCAGTTAACTCACACGAGGGGCGTGGTCAACATGGCAGACTAGAGGGGCGTGGTCAACATGGCGGACTAGTTAGACGCTTTCTATATCCCTCTTACAACAAAGACCTGGAAAAACAAGTGATTTGATTCTATGTGAACATCTGGCAGCCCTGATCAAGGCAAGGTTAAGAAATCCATCTGAGTCATACCGGACAGGAAGACCGTTTGGAAGAGGTGAGGAGTGCTAGAGCTGTGGCGGCGATACTGAAGAGACACAGCCACGCCAGGCCGCGGTGAACCAGGCAAACAGCTGTGCTGTGCACGCGCTCGAGAAGCAGTTTTCTGCTTGGACACTCCAAACCAGTGAAGAGCAGCTCCTGAGAGGCTAGGATAAGTACCTGCGTGCACCCTTTCGCAGCGATTTAAAAAAAAAAAGCCCATTTGGGAAAAAATACTCCCTTTTACCTCCTACCTCTGCGCTCTGCACTGGATTTGGGAAAAACCTCTCTCCCTTTTATCTCCTCCCTCCGCGCTCTGCACCGGGAGTCCACTGAGCTGGAAGTAGATCCCCAAAGACGCCCTGACCCATTCTCCTGGCCTTGGAGAAGGAACAAATAAGCTGCTGGCTCCCTTAGGCTAGGAACACAGGGTCGACACAGCTCCTTTGCTGGCCGTAGAAATCAGGGGCCTGCAGACTCTGAGTGCCATACACCCCTCTATAGACTTGTGGGGACCCATCTCAACAGCATTAGCCGTCATTACCAAAGTACAACAGGGAAAACATCTAAAGTTTAACTTCAACTGCTTCAGCTGTGAACGGGCAGATATGTGATCCTCGAAACAGCCCTGCCCCATCAAGTAGGCACTTTTATTGATCTGCAGCAGGGTCTTGAGGACTGGTGGTAGCTCCTAAAGTGCCTAGTCACCTGCTACATGAGTTCAAGAAAAAGTGGTGCCCTCGAGTCTATGCAGCCAACATACTGGGGTGCCCTTATCCAGGCTGCAAAACTCACCTACCTATTCACCCTAGAGAATAGGGACATGCTTTTCTTTCAGAATCTCAGGGGCAGCTGTCCATGCCCTGCCTGGCTCAGTGCATGATCCCCTACCACAGCCAGAGTCCAGTCCCTGCACAATCACCCATGCCTCTCTAGGACTGGGGGTGAGAACCTGCATCACACACTTGGGGACAGACAGCCTGCACACCTGAGCTTATCCCATATAGGAAATTTTAACCAACTCTAGCATGCACATACTTAGTTACAGAACTAACTACCTGGTGACAAGACATTAGAGATCCAGAGGTGTCAAAAATCAAACTAGTGCACACGAGCAGCCTATTTGGGCATATCAAAACAAAACAAAATAAGAAGCTAGGTTTCAATAAGCAAACACAAAATAAAATTATAAAAATTGATGGCTCAGAGACAACAGTCAATATCAAGTCACATAAAGAGGCAGTCCATGATGGCTTCAGCAAGCTCCCAAAACAAAGAATCAATAAATTCTCTGGAGGAAGAGAACTTCTTGGAATTACCAGAGGCAGAATACAAAAGATTAATATACAGAACTCTTCTAGA
>NW_004444075.1:1050357-1061459 GCF_000243295.1 Trichechus manatus latirostris
AAGATACTCCAAAACCTCAACAGCAAAAAGACAAATAACCCAATTAAAAAATGGGCAAAGGATATGAACAGGCACTTCACCAAAGAAGATATTCAGGCAGCTAACAGACACATGAAAAAATGCTCACGATCATTAGGCATTAGAGAAATGCAGATCAAAACTACAATGAGATACCATCTCACCCCAACAAGGCTAGCATTAATCCATAAAACACAAAATAACAAATGCTGCAGAGGTTGTGGAGAGAGTGGAAGACTTATACACTGCTGGTGGGAATGTAAAATGGTACAACCACTTTGGAAATCGATTTGGCGCTTCCTTAAAAAGCTAGAAATAGAAGTACCATACAATCCAGCTATCCCGCTCCTTGGAATATATCCTAGAGAAACAAGAGCTGTCACATGAATAGATATATGCACACCCATGTTCATTGCAGCACTGTTCACAATAGCCAAAAGATGGAAGCAACCTAAGTGCCCGACGATGGACGAATGGATAAACAAACTATGGTATATCCACACAATGGAATATTACACAACGATAAAGAGCAATGATGAAGCTGTGAAACATCGTATGACTTGGTGGAAGCTAGAACTTATTATGCTGAGTGAATTTAGTCAGGCACAGAAGGACAAATACTGTATAAGACCACTATTATAAGAACTCAAGAAAAGGTTTAAACACCGAAGAAAACATTCTTTGATGGTTACGAGGGTGGGGAGGGAGGGTGAGGGTTTTTCAGTAACTAGATAGTAGATAAGTATTATCTTGGGTGAAGGGAAGGACACACACACTACAGGGGAAGTGAGCACAACTGGACTAAACCAAAGCTAAGAACTTTCCTCAATACAATCAAATACTTTGAGAGACAGAGTAGCAGGGATGCGGGGTCTGGGGACCATGGTTTCAGGGGACATCTATGTCAATTGGCATAACAAACCTTATTAAGAAAATGTTCTGCATCCTCCTTTGGTGAGTGGAGTCTGGGGTCTTAAAATCTTGCAAGCAGCCATCTAAGATGCATCAATTGGTCCCAACCACTTGGAGTAAAGGAGAACGAAGAACCCCAAAGACACAAGGAAAGTATTGGCCCAAGAGACAGAATGGGCCACATAAACCAGAGACTTCATCAGCCTGAGACCAGAAGGACTAGATGGTGCCTGGCTACCACCAATGAACGTCCTGACAAGGAGCACAACAGAGGGTCCTTGATGGAGCAGTAGAACAATGGGTGCAGAACTCAAATTCTAGAAAGAAGACCAGACGTAATGGTCTAAGACTGGAGGCGCCCCAGAAAGCATGGCCCCTGGTCTCTCCATCACCCCAGAACTGAAACAATTTCCAAGGCCAACTCTTCAAGCAGGGATTGGACTGCACTGTGGGACATAAAGTGATACTTGTGAAGAATATGCCTCTTAGACAATTAGATATAAGAGACCAAAGGGGCGGCTTCTGTCCAGAGGTGAGAGGGGAAGGCAGAGAGAGTTAGGAGCTGGTTGAATGTTCATGGAGAATCAGGGGCGGAGGGGAGGATTGTGCTGTCACAGAATGGGGTGAGCGGTTGGGGTCTCATAACAATGTATGTTAAAAATTCTGTATGGGAGACTAACTTGAAGTGTAAACCTCATTTAATTACAACAATAAAAAAAAATATGTCAAGGAGAAAAAAAAAAAAACTCACACAACAGGTGTTGGTGCAGTGACTGTATTGCAGTGGGCCCTTAGCTCCTCAGCCTCACTGGGTACATCATAAATATATATATGAAACTTGAAAAACAAGCTTAACTCAGAAGAGAGGATGTTCATTTCAGGATTTCTTCCTTAAATAAAGAACACCATCTTCATCCTTGCCATAAAATGGCTTTGTCATCAGGACAAAATAAACACCAAGTAAACGGTGAAGTATGGAGAGACACAAAGGTGAGGGTGAAGTGACAAAGGTCTCAAGATGTCAAGAGCTGGAGCTTTTCCTCTTTCTGAAAAACATTTTTTTAAAGAGAGACGTATTCGCTTTTCCTTTGTGAGAGTGGTTTAGAATGTTCATTGGAGAAAAAAAGGCCATTTATGAACTGCCTTCAACCTTTCTTTGGCTTGTCACACCCCACTGTGTTGATTTCAGAGCCTGAGCCATACGCTGAGTGAATAGGGACGCAGAAGTAAACCTCAGCATCGCAATTTGCATTTGCCGGTGTAATTTTTCTTTATCTGCTGAAGTTAATTGCTTCTTTTCTAGGAAAAAAAAAATGTATTTTTCACTGTCTTACCTATGCTTCTCCATAGGAAGTTTACTATTATCTTTAAGACACACTGCCTCACTCAACTTATAATTTTTCTCATGTATAATTAATGTTTTCCCATATTGTCATTTTCTTTAATTTTAACCATAAAAGGTATATGTAATTATAGCAAATGAAGACGCTGAAGTAATGTTTGTGTCAGAGAAGTATCTAATGATGATTCTAGCTTTAGAGTATCAGTTGAAACTTAGCCCACATCTGTTCCCCTTTTTTCCAGGTTTCCATTTCTATTCCAGTAGGACTGGAAATCAGACTCTTCTTTTTGGTTATCTGATTGCATTTCATTATTAAGAAACCAGTGGTTAAATAAGTGTGAGGGAGATGTTTAGAGTAATTAAAAACATTACCCTGATTGCTTATGAAGAAATCCGTGAGTTTTCTTCTTTTAAAGACCTCAGGACTAACAGCTACATTTCATTTGACCTGTCACTTGGTGTGGAAATCTTTGTGGTATAGTGGTTAAGAGCTATGGCTGTGGACTGTAAAGGTCAGCAGTTCAAATCCACCAGGTGCTCCTTGGAAACACTATGAGGCAGTTCTATCTTGTCCTATAGGGTTGCTATGAGTCAGAATCAACAGTAGTGTTTTTTTGTTTGTTTTTAATCACTTGATATTAAAATGGGAAAAAGTGTACATCTAAGTTGATTTTCAGTTTTCTGACTAGAAAGAGTATATAACATTCATGACCAAATTATTGACCACATGACACGGGGTAGTATGATGCAAGATATTAAGCAATAAAAATACATTGTTTGGGAACTATGCAAATGTATAGAAAAGTAAATCATTTTCTTTGAATGGCATGACTACTGGCAAAGTAGCTCTACTTCAGCCTGATAAAGCAGCACCACCTACTGTACACATGCTTTATTTTATGTATAGGAATTCTTTGGTACTAGAAACTGATCTCTATAGGGCTCAACACAAAATAAAATCAATTTGCAGTCTGTTATGTTTTAAGATCTACATTTCAATTCAATTTATTGAAATATTTGTCTTCCTAGTGTGTGTGTTCTCAATATCCATTCATACTAAGAACAGCAATTAAAAAGAGAGAGTGGGAGAGAGAATGCAAGATAAACAAGAGAAAAGAATGCAGATATAAAAAATATATAGGAATATTGGGTATATATAGGGTATGTGTCTTTTATTCTGAAAATGTCTGCTGTACCACCATGTACGCTTATCATTGTACTAATGACATAAGGATCAATAGTTAACCAATATTTGCATAAATTGATCTATTGTCCATATTTCATCCTAGGATGCCTATATGTGGGTCATTAATTAACTCATTACAGATTTAACAACTCTTCATTGAATTTCCCTTTCTCTAGTGTTTCTTATTCTTATCATAACTCTTAATTCCCCAATATTTTAAAAATAATATACTCCTAATGTTCCCAATGTATTTTATAATATGGCATCACATAGATATTAATATGGAGGGTTAATAAGAACATGTATTTTTGTTAAGTTGAGGTCATTAATTAGTCTTTATTTTGGTTGATTTTACCTAGTCTATTACACTACAACATAAGATAAGTGACAGTAGGCATGGTGCAATGGTGATTACAATACTTTTTATTGTTCCCTATAACTCAGGAGTTCTGGTTGTGCAGTGGTTAAGAGCTATGGCTGCTATCCAAAAGGTCGGCAGTTCAAATCCACCAGCTGCTCCTTGGAAACCCTATGGGGCAGTTCTTCTCCCTCCTATAGGGACGCTATGAGTCAGAACCAACTGGACAGTACATAACAACAACAACAGCATAACTCTTTCAAGGTCTTAACTAGTTATTGACCACTCATATCACTCACTATGGTGCTTATATTTTTGTGCTGAAAATATCATATGATTTCAGATCGTGCCTCATCAGTAATGTTGCAGCTTGCACTCCTTCATATTAAATGTATTTGTCATCCTGCTATTAATTTCTTTATATTTTATGAAAAGCTACACAGTCCAGAATTTATAATATTTGGCATTTGTCAGGGTTTTGATTTTCAAATAAACTGAAATAGAAGATAACTTGTTTCTGTAAGGTATGGCAAAGTCGTAATTGTGTAATTGAAGCATGTAAAAATCTAGATGTATAAATAGCACAGATGGTTTCAATTTTGTATCCTGATTTGAAGGAACGCTATTTGAAATCCAAATACTCTCAGAAACTTGATTTTCTCATTTTTGTCTCTATATGAAAGGACTTATTATATTTATTGTAACTTTGCTCCTTCAACTGAAACTTACTGAGTGTCTATTCTATGTTGGGTACCATGCTAGGTTCTGGAGATTAAGTGATTAAAAATTAAACTCTTTGCCCTCGATGAACCCACTTCTAGCAGAGAAAACAGCAAGGGTAGCCTTGTAACAGTAAGGGCAGGGTACTGTGGGCACAAAAAGAGGTGAACTCAACGTGTCCTTCAGGAGCAAGGGAGGGGAACATTGGGAAAATCATACAAGTCTTCCTGGAAGAGAGAAAACCTGAATTAAGTCTGCAGAGGAGATAAATTTTAAGGCAAATAAGTAAAGGAAGAGATGGGGTTTGTAAAGGCACTAAAATCAGACAGCAATAAGTGTTTGGGGACATATATGCTTTTCAGTTCATCTGGGTCTTGAAATTGCAAGTGAAGAAGTTCTAAGAGATGAGGGTTGAACAAGTAGGCAGAAGTCAGATAATGGAGGATATTTCAAGAACTGGTACTTTTTTCTGAATGCTTCAGTGTTTTTTAAAGTATGATAAGTAAGGAAGTGTGGGAATGAGTGATGTGATGGGATTAGAAAACTCACTCTAGCAACACTCTTGAAAAGGGATTTTAGAAAGGTATGGCTGAAGGTCAGAAGCCCTGATTGTACAGTGGTTAAGCACCAGCTGCTAACGAAAAGGTCAACAGTTTGAACCCATCAGCCGCTCCACAGGAGAAAGATGTGGCAATCTGCTTCCATAAAGATTACAGTCTTGGAAACCCTACTTATCGGGCAGTTCTACTCTGTCCTATAGTGTCGCTATGAGTCGGAATCTACTTGAAGGCAACAGGATCGCTGGCGAGACAGATTAGTTAGGTGGGGGCTAGGACGTGATCCAAGTGAGAGCAATAAAGGATGATGGGAAAGGGCAAGGGGAAGATGATATTACAGTAGTAGAACCAATTTAATGACCAAGTAAATGTAAAGACTTCAGAAGGAGTTTAGGAAAACTCTAGTTTCCAGCGTGGAAGAACTTGGTGGTGCCATCCACTAAGATAAAGTGGCACAAATCAGAGATAAGCAGAGAGTTCTACTGAAATGTGTAGAGTACATCCAAGTGCAGAGATTCAATGCGTGACTGGCTGGTTATAGACATCTAGAGTTTAGAGGAGAGATTTGGATTGGAGATCTTCAAATCTAGTCTTTGTGAATCCTTCATAATATGTATAACTTCACTGAAAAAAAATAAATAAATTGGTTCTATTCTCCAAGACCTTCCTTCATCTATCCTACTGTTCTTACATCCCCCCCCCCCCACAGAGGACTGGTATGAACAGTTGTATCCCCTCATCCTTACCCTGAAAGACTGCATGGGAGAAGTGGTGAACCGAGCGAAGCAGTCACTGACGTTTGTGCTCCTTCAGGAACTTGCATACAGCTTGCCTCAGTGTTTGATGCTGACCTTAAGAAGAGACATCGTCTTCAGTCAAGCAGTAGGTGCCTGTTGTTGTTGATACAGTGCTAAATTGTTAACATGCTATCCCTGATGAAGATAAAGTTCTTTATTGGCAGTTTTAGTTTGGAAGTACTTCTTAAAGTTTTGGTGCCCAATTTTTCTTATTCATAATAAATATGAATTTATTATCATATGGAACCATCTTATAAGACCCTAAGTATTTATTTCTGAAAAGAGGTGGCCACATGTCTGCCGCGTACATTCGTCTTCATGTGGCATGGGGTCTTTGGAGGAAAGGGTAGCTTAGGCAGCTGTAGTATTATGCCTAGGGGTTCTACACACAGTGTAAGGAAATGGGACTGCTGCTTTGCACTGTAAGTGGCTAGCCAGGACTAGCAAAAGGGATTGGTTGCAGTGCTCTATATAGTTCCCCTGTGCATCCTAGGTCAGGGTCTCAGACAATGATCTCCTCCTCTTTTGTTTGTAAAATAAGTTTGCAGGGCAGTAAGGCTTACATGGGAGGTTTGACAGGACCATCTGCCTTGCCTACTTTAAACCCCACTCAAGATGCCAAGACTGACCTCCACCACAGTGACTGTGCAGTTGCCCCCCCTTCTCCCCACCCATCCACACCCCTATAATTAAGTTTTATAGACACAAGATATGGATGGAAGGAGAAAGAGGACCTCTATTTTTAAACATTTACAGACAGTGGGAATATTTTAACCAAACGATCCTTGTCCCCATCTCTTTCTTGGATGCTCCAATGGTCAATGGAGCTAACCTTTTCAAGCATTATGCTCTGCCTTATACATGTTTCTTCACTGTGTCCTTTCAATGACTCTGTGAATGAATGCTGTTGGCACTATTCTGCATGTATTAAAAAAATAAGATTTGGAAGTGTTAGCTTTTTATGGTCTCACTGTTAGAAATTATCAGAGAGGATTTAAAGACATTTCAACCTAACTCCGAAGCCCAGGCTTTTTTGCCTTTCACAATGCTACCTTCCTTAAGCTGTTTTCTGCAAGCCCTTGCTAGATCAAAGACTGTCAACTTCTTTTAATATGTATATATAAACAGTTGTAGTTTTGTTATAAAAATTTGAAATTTTAAAATTCAATCTATGATGCCTCAAAAGCCTTAAAATATGTTAAAATTAAACTGATGAGTTTTCTGGCCTCTATTAATTTCTTTAATATTTGTTTAGCTTGCTGGATTGGTCTGTGGCTTTATCATCAAATTACATACAAGTTTGCGTGACCCTGCCTTCTTAGAGCAGCTTCAGACAGTCGGCTTGATAGTACAATATGAAGGACTGCTAAGTACATACAGTGAGTATTGCTGTAGTGCATGCTAAAATCATATTCATATTCATAGGGATATTTGATCTATAGATTTTCCAGTTAAATATCAAAACAAGAAGTAAACCTTCATTGCATCAAGTATTGCAGAAATAATATAACCTTTTAGTTCTTTGCATTCATTCACCTTATAACTGTACTTTTACCTTCATTCTGTTTTGAAAATGGAGTTATAGATTTTTTCATGGTAGAGTCCTGAGCTATCTGGCTTTTTTTTTTTTTTTTTTTTTTTAAATACAGAAGTCTCTTTGCCAACATAGGTTCAATGACTTTGTTTTTAAAGTCCCAATCTTTTAATGTCTAGAACTAGGCTGTTCAATACAGTAGCCACATGTGGCTGTTGAGCACTTGAAAGTGTCTAGTCCAAATGAAGATGTACTATGCATACACCAGTTTTCAAAGACTAGTGAAAAAGATTGGAAATATTTCATTAATGATTCTCATATTGATTTACATGTTAAAATTATATTTTATATTTTGGGTATATTGGGTTAGGGGAAGTATACTATTAAAGTTAATTTCACCTTTTTATCTTATTCTTTTAAATATGACTACTAGGAAATATAAAATTACATATGCGCTATATGTGTATGTAATATATATACATATATATATATATATATATATATCTCCAATATAGTCTATTGGAGAGCACTGGTCTAGAATCTTACTTAGTTACCTTCTTCTCAGGACTTTTTTGTCAACGTATTGATGAATATAACCAGTATGAGCCCATGTCAGTGATTTTTGATTCAATCATTGCTATTATTTCTAGAAATAAAATATCAGTCCTGCTCATGGACAGAGATCTGCATGGTGTTTTGTGTCATAACCTGGTTGAATCGTCTTTCTAGCCTCCCAGCAAATGTGTACATACTTCCTCCCCTTAAAGGGTATATTGCCTGCTGGAGTCCATTGAAATGGTTCTTATTTCACCGATAAAAACCTTCAGCCTCTGAGGAAAAGCTTTTAGAATGGATTCACTGCATTTATAAACTCATTCACTAAAATGTTAGACCCAATTCCAGCAGGGAGGCATGGTAGCTACTGACATTTTCTTCAAATAGCATGTTTGTAACTAAGCATCTTTTCCCTTGTTTAGGTGATGAAATTGGAATGCTAGAGGACATGGCTGTTGGCATTTCAGATTTGAAGAAGGTAGCATTTAAAATAATTGAAGCCAAATCTAATGATGTCTTACCAGTTATAACAGGAAGGCGGTAAGTGGTGCCCATTTCCTGAAGTACAAGCTTTGCTAGACATGTTGTATTAATTCCTAAAAACGGAACCAACAGGAATTCAGCTTTTGTTTGGGAATTTTTCTTTTCTTCTCTTTTCCTTTCTGGTGAGAAATAAATACAGGTGTCATGACAGGGGAAGATCTTGAAAAACTCCTGGAATTCTCATAAGTGTTTGTAAATTGTGCTGTAGTAAGGTGAGTAGGGTAATACCCTACCCCCGTCATGAAATATGAGAAATTTAAAAAGAAAGCATGCATGAGAAGAACACTTTCCTTTTTATTACTATCCAGTTTAAAGCCCTGAATGATTTTACTCTTGTGGGAATCGTTTGGTTAATAGCATCATAATTCTTGAGACGACTTTAAATTAAATTCAGTTAAAAGCAGCAACATTCTAGAAAAGATGTATTCCTATATCAGGGGCATATACCACCATTTTTCTTATTTATTTTTGATGATTCACTCTCAGACTGTGAGATTTCCAAGAAGAGTTTTGAATAAATAGCTTCAAAGGTCAACATTTGATAGACAAAATATCAGAAATAATTAAGAAAAATGATGGTGTTTAAAATAAACCTTCAACAGAAGAGTTATGTCCTGTGGTAAATCATTTCAATCAGAATTTCTCCAAATTTCAATCATTCTCGTGTTAGGACTTTTAAATGCTGTGTGAAGATATTTAAAACTTGAAACATTTTCAGGTCAAAATATATATATATATATATATATATATATATATATATAAATGAATGAAAGGGAGTTTATTATATAGAAGCCCTTACCAACATCATGGTTGGTAAAGTAGAGGGTCAGTGAAAATAAGAGAAACTGTCAATGAGATGGACCGACACAATAGTCAAAACAATGGACTCAAACATATCAACGATCATGAAGATAACACAGGACTAGAAAACATTTCATTCTGTTATACATGAGGTTGCTATGACTTAGAATTGACTCAGCAGAACATAACAACAACAATCTGAAGTAGACTGTAATAATTAAAGATGTATATTGCATCTTTATTTAAGTCATAAGAAGGTAATAAAGTAGGATCAGAAAAACAGTAAGACAGATGTGTAGAAAACAAATATCAAAATGACAGACAAAAAATCCAGCCATTATAGCAATTATCTTAAATTCACTTGATTAAATATCTAAGATAAGGAAGAGGTTTATTAGATTTGAAAAAAAATAAACAAGATAAAACTTTATGCTGCCTACAAGAGACATAGATTGCATTCATAGACACAAATAAGTGGAAACTAAAAGAAGAAAAAAAAAAGGAAAAAGATACACCATGCAAACAGTAACCATGAAAAAGCTAGTATCAGACAAAATAAACATTAACACTAAAATTACTAGTAGAGACAAAGAGGTACATCTTTTGATGATCAAAGGAGGATATACAAATTATAAATCTATTTCCACCTAGCAACAGAACCCCAAAATACATGAATCAAAAAATGACAGAAATGAAAGGACAAAGAGATACTCCAGTAGTAATATTTTAAGACTTCAATACCCTACTTTCAATGATTTATAAAACAGCTAGATAGACTATCTGTAAATATACAGAAGCCGTGAACAATACTGTCAACCAAATTGACCTAAGAGACATCTATAAAACACTTCTGGAAACAAAATCAGAATGCATACTCTTTTCAAGAATACCTGGGATATTCTTCAGGATAATCTATATAATGGGCCATAAAACAAGTCTAAAAGCATTGACATCACACAAAGTGTGTTATCTGACCACAGTGGAATTAAATTAGAAATCAACAACAGATATAATTTGGGTAATCCAAAAATATTTGAAAATTAAACATTTCTAAATAACCATTTGAAATAGCTCAAAAAAGAAATAACAAGGGCATTTATGAAATATTTTTAATTAAATGAAAACAAAACACAACAAATGAAAATTTATAGGATGCAACAAAGGCTGTGCTTAGAGGAAAATTTATAGCTTTAAATGCCATTTTAGAAAGAAAGGTCTCAAATCGATAATATAGCACCTTAAGAAACTACAAAAAGGTGGAGAAGACTTAAACAAAAATGAGCAAAAGGATGGAAATAATGAAGATTGAAGCATACATTAATGAAATAAAAACAGAAAAACAAGTGAAAAATCAGTGAAACCAAATATTGATTCTTTGAAAAGATAAAAAAAAAAAAAAAAATGACAAATGTTAAGCTAGACTGATGAAAAAAATATGAGAGAAGACACAATCACCCAGATCAGAAATGAGGGTAGATACATCACTACTGACTCTACAAAAATTAAAAGAATTATTAAAGAATACTATGAACAATTATGTGACAACAAATTAGACAACGTAGATGAAATGGACACATTCCTAGAAAGACCAAAACTACCAAAACTTACTCAGGAAGAAATAGAATATTTGTCTAGACCTATACAAAATAAAAAGAGTGGAGGACTTCCGGCAAGATGGCGCTCTAGGCAGAAACACCACGCCGTCCCTCCACAACAAAGATCCGAAAAACTAAGCCAAACAGAGAATCAACAATCCTGAAACCCTAGAACATCAAATGA